>NC_048299.1:94642792-94743585 GCF_013100865.1 Trachemys scripta elegans
ATACACACGCTCTTCCGATCTCTCTAGCGTGTGTATCCGGAGTGGGGCCGGGCCAGGCCAGGGGGTTGGGAGTGGGCTGGGCCGGCGGCTCGGGGGCCGAGACGGGCCGGCGGAGCAGTGCCGGGCCGGGGGCTCCGGGGATGGGCCGGCGGAGCGGTGCTGGGCCGGGAGCTCGGGGGCTCCGGGGACGGGCCGGCGGTGCCGGGCCAGGGGCTCCGGGGACGGGCTGGCGATGCCGGGTCGGGGGACGGGCCGGGCCGGGGACCGGTGGTGCGGTGCTGGGGGCCAGGCCGGGGACTGGCGGTGCTGGGCGGGCCAGGGGTGCTCGGCCGGGAGCCCGGGGGCCGGGGACCAGCAGTGCTGGGCGGGCCGGGGGTGCTCGGCCGGGGGCTGGGGACCGGCAGTGCTGGGCGGGCCGGGGGTGCTCGGCCGGGGGCCGGGGACCGGCAGTGCTGGGCGGGCCGGGGGTGCTCGGCCGGGCCCGGCACCCCAGGGCCCGAGCCGACCCAGGCTGGAGACGCCGGGGGGGGGGCCAGGCTGGGCCGCGTCTCCTCCCCCCACACCCTCCTTACCTGCTTCAGGCTTCCCGCGAATCAAATGTTCGCGGGAAGCAGGGGTGGGGGTGGAGACTTTGGGGAAGGGGCGGAGTTGGGGCGGGGATGTGGGCGGGGCCGGGGCCCCATGGAGTGTCCTCCTTTTGGAGGCACAAAATATGGTAACCCTAGTTAAAATTTTCCAGGAATAGGGATTCAAGAAACTATAGGACCTGTAATCTTCCCTAAACTTAAACAGCCATGCCAGTTTTTTGTAACAATTATCAAGAAGGTGATTAGAGGACTGAATTTGTCAGACAATGGTATCACTTCTACTGATACTCTAACAGACCAATTTACCACTAATTTACCACCCTTGTGTTGTACTGAATCAATAGTAAATGAATGGTGTACAGTGGGAAAACTTGGAGTATTCTTCTTGTTTCAGGTTTAGTGAATTTTTCTATGATGGTATAGATGAGGAGAGCACATATTTTCATCTTAATATATTGGAACTATCAAACAAGATTATCAGTAGAAAACATACTTTGGTGCACTGGATTTGGTAGCGTATTCTGGTATAGAGTCTCCTCACTGGGGGCATAGAGTAACCCAATAGGCATAGGAGAAGACTCCTGATTTACTTCACCCTTGCTATACATTTTCTCAAGTTCTCTATGAGCTCTTCACACGTAGATTTATTTTTAAATGATATTACAGTAGTGGCTATGCACCCAATAAATGATCAGAGTTGAATTGTATCACGTTCTGTACAAAAAAGTAGTGAAGTGTTGGAATGGATTGCTATTGCCTAACTCCAAATGCTGAACATGCTTACTAATAATTATTGTCTCTCTATCCCTTATTAAGACTAAATATGGCAAAGAAATTTGATGGCAATAAACAGAATAACTGGTATTTTCAGTGCAAAACAAGAAAATATAGAAGCAAACTAACATGGAGAATGGTTTTATTATAAGTACACAGGAACACAAATCTTTGACGAGCTCATAGTTACAAGTTATAGACTTAATTAGTCTTTAAGAAGCACAGACTTGTTTGGCAGTTTTCTGAAGATTTGACTGAAGACTTTCAGTGATATTGTATTATGGGGATGATTATTCTTACCTCAGTATTTTTAGGTGCTAGATGTAAGAATTTGCATGCTTTCTCCAACAGATATAATAGGCTCACGTTTAGAGAATGCTAGGTGATCAAATTCAACAAGAGTTGAATTTCTTTCTCCTGCTCCAGCGTTTTGACATTGGAGTTACAGGGAAGGAACAAGGGGAGGAGACAAAGGGACATATGGAAGGTCAGCTGACATAGTGGGTAAGAGTGGAGCAGCTTTTAGCAATTCAGGGTCCCACCACAACTAAATTCATTCTCATCTTTGATGGGAATCCCTGGGCAGCCATTGTGGAGGTTAAAGGCAATAATGAAGAGAGAACTGGATGCGATAAAATTAGCAAATGGGAACCTGGACAAAAAACTTGAATCACAATCCAACCAACTCCTTTTTGATATCTACTAAAGTTTTTAATTTTTTTCATTTCTAAACACAGATGCATTGGGGTACGTCTACACTGTAACTGCAGGTGTGACTGCCATGCAGCTCAGGTAGACATACCCATGCTAACTTTAATCTGGCTAGCACCCTAAAAATAGCAGTGAAGACATGGCAGCTTGGCCTTCAGCACAGGCTGTATAAGCCTGCCCAGAACCCTGGATACATACACACTAACTCCATTAAGCTAGTGTGACTATACCTACCCAAGCTGCAAATCACACCTCTAATTGCAGTGCAGACATACCCTTTATTTATCTGTCTCCAACCAATAAATGGAAATGCCAGAAAATGAATACCTTAAAGTCTGTTGTTATGTGGTTTGTGGACCAGTCTCCCAAGGAAATCTATTCTCACAACAGGTGCAAATAGATTTACATATCTTGGTGCTTATTTAGCCTGAAATATATTTAATTGAACTTATTAGTGTCCATAGGTAGCTGAAAGTTGCTGTGCTTCAAAAATGTAATACAGCTATAACCTCATTTGGAGCCAATAGAGTTATGTTAATTAAACTAGCTCAAGATCTAGCCCCTAATGCTCAGTTAAGATCTCACAACTTGGTCTTGGTTACTATCGAAGTTGTGTCAAATGACCTACGCCCCTCCAATTCCCATATAAGATAAACTTGAAAAGAAAAAAAACCTCCCCATTTACCTTGCTCTTCTTTTTTAGTTCCGATACAATAGAGCTCACATAAGGAAGGCACCTCCAGCTACATCCATGGGTCTCTTTCCCCCTTGTGAAGGCCATGGGATTCAGACAAATCTCAGGCTTTTATCAAAAGCAGCATATAAAGCAATCCCCTCAGCTGGGCATCCAGCTCTGTACTCTCTCACTATCCATTATGAAAGGAGCAGTCTGCAACCATTACAGACACGACTTATCTAGATGACAGGAAGTACACTATTTTGCAGCTCCTTTTTCAGAAGATTGTATTGTTTAAGCAATCCAGCAAACAGTTAAGCACGTGGATACTCCTCTTGACTTCAGATGAACGTTTAAGGTTCATCATGGCCTAAAGTGCATCGTTTGTTTTGCTGAATAAAGGCCTGAATCTGGACAAATTGCAGCTGAATCAGGTTCAACATTTCAGGAGCTATTTTGCTTATTGATCTCCATTATTTACCAATAGCATCGAATCAAAGAGAGGAAAATTTTTACACAATTGTGTCGCACAAACCTAAACTGCCACGCACTTAGCTTTCTCATTTTGAAAGACTTGTTTATGTGCATGTAAAAATAGTGCCTTTGAAATTTTGATGCATTTCCCATCTTGTTGGCAGACTTTGAATTTATAAAGAAATTTCTTTAAAAGCATTTTAAATTGCTCTTTCATAGTAGTAATAAATCTCTGCACACCTTTCTGGTTTTACACCTTGGGTATTGATTCAGCTTCATTGCTTACTATAGCTGAATTCCACAAGATGGAAATATTTGAAAATTACTTCTGAGGGAAAGTGGCCGATAAACAGTTTATTTTACCCAGTCACACTGGTATTTGTCCTTTAGCTACACTGTGATACTAGAAATCAATTGACTGTCAGATTGGCTTTATGAAACAATATGACATAGGCACACGCTGAGCTCTGTTAGAACTTGATCCTGCTGCTATTATCTTCAATGATGCAAGATTAGTCCTTTTAAAGTAAAAGTGAAGCTAGCAAAGCTGCAGGATTGAAACTTTTCAAATAAAATACAAGAGAAATTTTGTTTTATGGCATGGGTTTCACGGGCATCTCTAAGCAAATTGCAAAGAAAGAGGATAAATGTTAGTGTTTGTTAGTGCAGTATATAGCCACAAGTCCACGATCACATCAGGCCCTTTCTTCTTCTTTGTCACTCTTTTGAGAAGCATTGTAGGATCCAGCTGAGTTTGTGCAAGAACACCTGCACTCATACCTTGCATTCTCACATTCTGACCCACCGCGAGAGCTGGGAAGCACCAGATCCTGCAGCATGCCAGTTCATGAAACCGTCAAACCAGAGATCTGTAGCTAAACAGAGATTTGCCTTTGTCCTGCAGTAGTTCTGTGAAACACTGCTGCACAAAGGACCAGTGGTGGTGGAGTTGGAGGGAGATTGAGGACATAAAGGATTTTGAGAAGACAAATAATGAGGGACTATGGTGGGCTAGGGGAGGCAGCAGAAAAGCTATGGATGTTTCTTAACTAAACCAATCCAAAACTTAACCAAGATTCTGATTTGACTCAGGAAATGGGTGGTGGATTTTGTCTGTGACTAGTTAGAATCTTTCGACATTTTTTTTTTTAAAGAGGTGGGACAGGCTATGATAGGACATCAAATGCAAGTTTGTTTTACAGAGTGGATTTGCAGTCCCCTGCAATTATTTTTTTAGGGGCACCTGGTACTGTCATTTAAAGTATAAGGTACATCTCTATCCTTGAGCCGAAGTTAGGTACTTGCATACCACTCCCATTGACTTCCATTGGAATTTGTGCATGTATCTGTGGGTAGAATTCTCTCTTGTTTTAAGCAAACAAAACTGTTGAAAAAATGAAGTGCACAATATGAAGGTTAACATGCAGTTCTGATAGGGACTCTGATGCTGTAAGATCAACTTTTTGTTCTGTTAAATGTTCATTCATTGATGAAGTACCTCTCTCTCTCTCTCTTCTATATTAGGAATTGCAGAGTGTCCTTCATTAACGACATTAACTTCATTAATGACAAAACTATTTATTAAGGATACTCTGTAATTCCTAATACAAAATAGTGATAGTCACCAATATCTGACAAGGGTGGGGGGAGAGGAGCAGATGGCTCAGTGGTTTGAGCATTGGCCTGCTAAACCCAGCATTGTGAGTTCAGTCCTTGAGGGGGGCCACTTAGGTATCTGGGGCAAAAATATGTCTGGGGATTGGTCCTGCTTTGAGTAGCAGTTGGACTAGATGACCTCCTGAGGCCCCATCCAACCTTGATATTCTATGATGGCCAACATTTTCAAAAGCAGCTAGTAATTGGGGTGCTTCAGTTATTTGGTGCTCAGCTTGAGACTCTTTAAAGGAGCCTGATTTTCAGAAAATGCTGAGCACCTACCCTCTGAAAATCAGGCACTTTGAGATACCCACAATCAATAGTCACTTCTGAAAATCTTGGCCACTCTTTTCAAAAATTCTCAGATTGCTTTAGAACATGGGGGGAGGGATAGCTCAGTGGTTTGAGCATTGGCCTGCTAAACCCAGAGTTGTGAGTTCAATCCTTGAGGGGGCCATTTAGGGATCTGGGGCAAAATCAGTACTTGGTTCTGCTAGTGAAGGCAGGGGGCTGGACTCAATGACCTTTCAAGGTCCCTTCCAGTTCTAGGAGATGGGATATCTCCATTAATTAAAATTAATTAATTAATAACATCCATTCAGTTCTTCCTTAATTCAGAAGCAGGTAAAGAACAAGGACTGTAATATCAAGAAGCTAGTATATTAGAAACCAATCATACTTGGGGATTATTAAACACATCGCCTTTCTCCCCCATGTATCAACTGTAATAGCATAATACAAGCAGAAAAAGGAATTGTTACTTTAGCTGACTTATTTTATTTTTAAAATCCAAGCAAAATAATAAAATGAATTATACTTACCAATTCTCTGAGTAAAAAAAAAAAAAATACAGTAACAGATCTTCCATTGTTAATGTTCAGGTTGATAAAAGCTTTTTCCCCCTGTGGTATCTTTTTTAACTTCGAGTACAATATTTTAAATTAATCCTCCTAAAATAATTTTGTTTTAGTGCCTGTGAATGTCTTGCTGCCCCCACCTCACCCCAGCAGCCAAATTTTGCACTTAGATTTTGCACCCACAAGTTCACATTCTGTGTCTCTCTCACATTTTCAGATAACAGAAAATCTGCTTAGTTTGATATCAACAGCTCACTAGACATTGACTTAACTATGTCATGCATCATTTGCATAAACACTAAATATACACAGAAGAAGCTCCCAAGTGGAAGTGTGCACAAGTTGTAGGGCAAAATAAAAGATTAACTTCCCCTACAAAGATGGGAAAATGCATTTATAAGGAGTGTTTAAAAGTGACAGATTACAATTTATATTGTGAATAAATTATTTTGAACCCAACTTGCCCAGTAATGGCTGCGTCTTGTTGCATAGATTGAATCAATGAACCAAAGCATTGAGGAAATGAGAAATAGAATCCTCAGTGGAACCTGGCATGGGTGGAGCAGTGGTTGTGTCCTGCTGCTCTTCACTACACAAGGCTATATGCCAGACTGTGACATCTTCAAGTCACCACTCCAAATCCTCTGTTTCCCAGTATAGTAGTCCTAAAGGGACCTCAGAGAAGGGTAACCATATAGTATAGTATAGTATAATGTGATCTAGTGCTCTCTCCTCCCAATATGTGCTCAGGCTTGCAGGTGGGGAAAAGAGGACATTTAAAGCCTAAGCCCAAGCAGTGAAGTAAGATTTCTCCTACCACCTCATAACAGTACCATCTCTGACTGATCCAACCTGTGCACCATTAATCATTTGGTGAGCATGAGTGTTTCCTACAGATGGTCCAAAGATGGTTGTTGATCCTACAAAGTTCAATGGAGCAACTTATTTCAGTGGGTAATAAGAACTATGCCAGATCAAGTTTGTAGAATTAGGCCCCCTAACTGGAGTACTCTCAGGAAAAAATACACCCTACTAACGTCCCAGTCCTGCTTTCTGGGATACAAATTAATTTTCCCTTCACACTGACAGGTGGTACTTGGGAACAAGGTTTTCATGATCAGACCCTCTTATAGACAGAATTTTACTTCACTAAATACCTTAAATTCATGCTCTTCCTTTTAATAATTACTTTGTAAAACAGTTGCATATTGTTCTTTGTTAAAGCAATCTAGTAGTATTGTCTCACAAGAGTCTTTGAAATATGTTGGCTATTTTTACAGCACACATGAGTTAATAACATTATCAGTAATTTGCATGCTTTATCAGTAATTTTCCAAATATTTTATATGAATATTAAATTATAATGGAAACAGTAGTAAGATGAGGCCCTGAAAGATAAACCTTTGGTATCAGAGGCCCTGTATGAGGCCTGAGGCCTGAACTGAAGGACATTGCTAACATAAAGCAAAGTTAGGCTATGAGCCAGAGGCAGGCCCTGCTCACAGAAGTTGGCAGGAGCATGTAAGATGAATTTATGCCAGGACGGCATCCACACAGATAACAAGGAACAGGCAGACCCAGCCTAAAGACAGTATAAAATAGGGTTACCATACGTCCGGTTTTTCCCGGACATATCCGGCTTTTCGGCAATCAAACCCCCGTCTGGGGGGAATTGCCAAAAAGCCGAACATGTCCGGGAAAAATACCGGCCAGGCACTTCCTCTCCCGCGGCTGCTCTGCTCCTCCCCTGACTCTTCGGCTCTGTTAAAGAGCCAAGCTGCCCGAGCCAGTGCTACCGGCTTCGGGCAGCCCCCGTGCCTCTGGACCCCAGCCGCCGGCCGGGCACTTCTCCTCCCCGGCTCCAGCTACTCTGCTCCGGCGGCGCAGGATCCGGAGGCAAGGGGGCTGCCCGAAGCCCATAGCGCTGGCTCGGGCAGCTTGGCTCTTAAACAGAGCCGACGAGTCAGGGGAGGAGCAGAGCAGCTGGAGCCCGGGAGGGGAAGTGCCCAGCCGGGGGCACAGGGTCCGGAGGCATGGGGGCTGCCCAAAGCCCGAGTGCTACCGGCTTCACGGGTTTGCCGGGCAGCCTCCAGTCCCTGCGCCCCCGGCTGTGCTGGGGGGCTCCAGCTGTGCTGGGGAAGCACCGGCCGGGGGCACAGGGTCTGGAGGCTGCCCGGCAAACTGTGAAGCCGGTAGCGCTTGGGCAGCCCTTTTCGCGTGGCTGGGAGGGAGGAGGGGGAGTTAGGGTGGGGACTTTGGGGAAGGGGCGGAGTTGGGGCGGGGCCGGGTGGGAAAGGGGCGGGGGCAGGGCCCCATGGAGTGTCCTCTTTTTTTATTTTTTAAATATGGTAACCCTATATAAAAGGACAATGTGATGGATAGACAATATGATGGATAGACAATATGAAAGAACAATACAATGAATAGACAATATGATGGATAGACTTATTTGTTCGAACCAATCTGCACCATGAGAAAGGCAAGACCCTAATTCATAGAGGGGCTGTACCTCAGTGCATTCAATGATGCGAAACCTGTTTGTACCGGTATATAAGAATGCATCCCTGAGTGGATGTCTTTATCTGGCCTAGGGGGCAGTTGCATCTCCCGCCACTGACTGAGCCGGTCCATTGTCAGGGGGCACATATTCGTAGTATGTTCTGTAGAGTCTGCGGGAAACTATTACTGTGCATCGTTTGACAATAAACCTGGCTGAGTGCCTTCATACCTTATTAGAGTCTGTGGTCATTGGGGGTTCTCTCGGGGTCTGCTGTGCCAGTGATCTGCAGAGCCGGTGCAGCACACAGAGGAAACATATGCTTGCAGCCGACTGATATCAAGGTTTTATGTCTCAGGGCTTCATCTTACTACAGAAACAATCTTGCAACAATTTTGAAAGGTTTTTAATGTATTTTTAAATCTAAATATTCCCTGTTCTTTCTGCCTTTTTTACTAATCTTCAGTACTTACCTTGTGGCTTCCTAGTCTTAATAGTATGAGGGTAGCAGGGGTTGGGCAGTATATTTAGCCCAAGAGCCACAACAGTGAAATAACTCATAGTAGCAACAACTACAGACTAGCTTCACTGTTGCCCTGAACCTCGTATAGTCATTTATACTAGTTCAGAGAAGGTGCAAAACAGTACCACCAGCAGCATTGGTTTCAAACAAAAATAAAATTTGTGACTTTTCAAAAATGCTTTCATTTTTAAAGTTTTTGAACAGAACTGATTTTTGCAAAATTTTGTATTGAACATTTTTGGGGGGTTGATTGTTTTCCCCCAATCCCTTGCCTTTTTCCATTTGCTGGGACAGGCAGAGAGGGGAACAAAAAAAGAAAAACAATAAATAAAAAATTGAAAATGAAAAAAAATCACATTTTGTTTGTTTTCAAAATGAATAATTATGGTGAAACCAGATCTAGCCAACTGATCAGAATGGTAGCATTTTACATCTACTTTGCATTGTGTCTATAAACTGGGCTGGATTAAGGTTTAGGCACTTTAGACCTGTGTCTAAGGCCCTAGCTCCTGGAATCATATTACTACATCAGACTTTCAGATTTCTTTAAAAAAAATCTCACACAAATAAGTTTCTACGCGTGAATCTTGTAAATGTGACCTGAGTGTAACAGATGTGGTGATGTCTGCCTGGGTCTACAACAGCCTGAAACAGTATCTCAGAGAGATGAGCTGCCCCATGCATGGCTTTCTGAAAATTCAGCTGGTCTACTGGAATAGAGAGGTGTATGGGACATGCTTATGGATGGCTGCTCAGCCCACACTGCAAAAAAATGAAACTTGCTCAGAAACGGTATATCTGTACTGCACATTATGCCTGGGTTTGTGGGACCCATGCTTGTGGACTCTCTATTTCCAAACCGATGCTCAGTGGATCACAAGTTAAATATGAGTCAATAGGGTAACACTGGTGCAAAAAAAGCAAACATAATTCTGGACGGAATTAGCAGGAATGTTGTAAGCAAGATCTGAAAAGTAATTTTTCCGTTCTACTCTGTGCTGATTAGGCCTCAGCTGGAGTATTGTGTCCAATTCTGGGTACCACATTTCAAGAAAGATGTGGACAAATTGGAGAAAGTTCAGAGGAGAGCAACAAAATGATTAAAGGTGGGTTTATTAGTCTGGAGAAGAGAAGACTGAGAGGGGACATGATAACAGTTTTCAAGTACATAAAGGGTTGTTACAATGAAGAGGATGAAAAATTGTTCTCCTTAAATTCCGAGGATAGGACAAGAAGCAGTGAGTTTAAATTGCAGCAAGGGAGGTTTAAGTTAGATCTTAGGAAAAAATTCCTGTCAGGGTAGGTAAGCGCTGGAACAAATTGCCTAGGGAGGTTGTGGAATCACTGTCATTGGATGTTTTTAAGAACAGGTTTGACAAACACCTGTCAGGAATGGTCTAGTTATTATGTAGTCCTACCCTGAGTGCAGGAGCCTGGACTTGGATCACCTCTCAAGGTCCCTTCCAATCCTACACTTCTATGATTTGATGATCCACACTGCATTGTAAACCTAGATTTACGATTGCTGGACTGGGTCTCATAGCCATGCTAACACATCATAGTGTACTACGCAGACGTTTTTGACTTGGGTCTGCAGCTTGAACTCTGTCCACACTTCAAAATGAGGAGGGCTTGGACCTAAGTCAAATCAGGGCTCTAGCTCTGACTCACCCTTCCACCCCGCAGGCAGTGTTCTAGGACCCGGATCCTGGGTGCTTGGTGACCTGATTTGTCGGTGGAAGGGGAGCTTGGGCTCAAGCTTGAGTCAGAGCTGAGGCTTAGGGTACAGTGTAGATATATCCAAAGAGATCTTCAACCTTCCAAGGAATACATACAATCCTTTTTTGGTGAGTCCATACTAAAGAAGAATGGGGGGAAAAAACATTGTACAAGGGACAGGCAGACAATAGAATGGTGCCCCCTCTTTCTGGAGCCAAGACACAAGACAGCATTCTGAGACTGGATAATTTTGTGAAGTCAACAGGCAAGGATCCACTGTGTTGTGAGATATCGCACAGATTATAGATGACTTCAGGGAATTTTGGAGAGATGCTGAAGGAGAAGTAATCTTCCCAGAGATCCTGCTCCGCAAGATTCTGGAAGTGAACTGCTAGCTATGAAAGTGGTGTAGGGTAAAGGGTTTTGGTTTTGTGGAACATGGAAGATGTATCAATGTGAAGAGGGGACTGTACAGTTTGGATGGCCTCCATCTCAGGAGGAGATGGTCAGGAGATCATTAAAGAATCACAAAAGGAGAGGATGAAAGAAGGGGACACATGAGCATTCATTTAGCACACAACCATGATCGTGAGAACAAAATTAATCAAGAAAGCAAAGGACATGAAGAGAATAAATTCTTTAACTGCTCATACACCAAAGCTAGAAGCCTGAGTAGCAAATAGAAGGAATTGCAATTGCTCGTTTATGATCATAAAGTCAATATATATGATATTATTGAAACCTGGTGTAATGATTCACATGAATAAAATGTTAAAATCGGTGCTAATAACATATTTAAGAAGGATTGAGTGGGAAAAAATGGGAGGAGCAGACACGTCCTAAATGGCATTACCAGTTCCTCAGTCATTGACAAACTGGAAAAAAGTGATTGTGAATTTTTATGGAACAATGCCTTTACAGATAAAGTACAAGATGCGGACTAGTTAGTGTCAGCTATAGACCACCAAATCACACTAAGGGTCAGGATGATCAACTCCTGAATCACCTACTCACATTGTGTAGGAAAAAAATCTGTGTGATCATAAAGGACTTCAGGCTGAGTGATGTGTGCTGGAGATCTCACACTTCCAGTACTAAAACATCCTTGGAATTTCTAAATATTATAGATGACAGTTTCTTAACTCAAGATGTGTTGTAGCCAACACTGGGGAATTGTATATTAGAACTCCTCTTGCAAAATGAAAAAGGCACTAATCACAGAACTAAAAATTACTGGTGGTTTAGGTACAAAGGGTCATGACTTCATCGTATTTGTTATGTGCAAACAGAATAAATTCTAAACCATTAATACACACACACATGCTTTAAAAGGGCCAATTTAACAAAGCTGAAAACAATTATAGCCAGATCAGTTGGGAGAAAGAATTTTAACACAACAATGTGAACAATAATTGGGATTTGTTTAAGAACACTAAACCAGATGCCCCAAAATGCACAATCCTACAATTCAAAAAGAAGATAGTACTGGTTTAAACAAACAGACAAGCAGTCCTAATCTAAAAGAGATGTGAAAGTAGCTATTAAATAAATATAAGCAATGGAAGAAAGGGAAAGTTGTAGTAATGAATATTAACCACAAGCTAAGAATTGTCGAAAATTGATAAGGGAGGCCAATGGACAAAAGGAGAAATTTATGGTCACTAGAGTTAAGGACAATAAGAAGGAGTTTTTAAAGTACAGCAAGAACAATCAATTCTTACCACGGGTATTGGTCCATTATTGATGGAAATGGTAGAATTGTGAATAATGATACAGGAAAAGCGTAAATGTTTAATAAATTATATTTGGGAAAAACTATATATATAATGAAATACTTTCCATTCCAGTAGTAACTCAGGATGATGTTAAACAGCAGCTACTAAAATTAGATATTTATCAATCAGCAGATCCATGTAACTTGCATCCAAGAGTTTTAAGAGGGTGGCCTGAGAAGCTTGCTGAACTGTTAATGTTGATTTTCAATAAATCTTGAAATATTAGGAAGTTCAAGAAGACTGGAAGAAAACTTACGTGCCAATATTTTAAAAGGATAAATGGGATGATTTAGGTAAGCTCTGTCTGTCTGTCATTGATCCCAGGCAAAATAATGGAGTCACTCAATTAATAAAGAATTAAAGGAGGGTAATATAATTAATGCCAGTCACCATAGGCTTATGGAAAATAGATCCTCTCAAACTAGCTTGATATTTTTGTTTTGTAATCTCAAAAAAATTAGATAAAAGAAATAGTGTGGATGTAATATAGACGTACAGACTTCTGTATGGCATTCGACTTGGATTAAAAATCTAGAAGAAAGAAAATCAACACGGCACACATTAAATGGATTAAAAGATTGCTGACAGCAGGACTGGCTCCAGGGTTTTTGCCGCCCCAAGCGGCGAAAAAAAAAAAAAGCTGCGATCAAAATTGCAATCGGTGGCACTCCAGCGGCAGCTCCACCGCGCTGCTTTCTTCTTCGGTGGGAATTCGGCGGCAGGTGCTTCCCCCCAAGAGGGACCCACCGCCGAATTGCCGCCGAACAGCCCGACGTGCCGCCCCTTCCCTTGGCCACCCCAAGCACCTGCTTGCTGGGCTGGTGCCTGGAGCTGGCCCTGGCTGACAGGTCTCAAAATGTAACTGTAAATTACGAATCATCAAGTGGGTGTGTTTCTACTGGGTCCCAAAGGAGTCTGTTCTTGGACTTAGGCTATTTAACACTTTTATCAATGACCTGAAAGAAAATATCACTGATAAAGTTTGCAGATGGCACAAAGATTGGGAGAGAGATAAATAACAGAGTGTAATATTACATATCTAGGAACAGAGGATGCAGGTCATACTTATCAGATGGGAGACTCGGGGGGGAGGGAAGGGTTGGGTGTCATGCTGGAAAATCACCTCAACATAAGCTCGTAGTGTAATAATGTGGCCAAAAGGGCTAATGCCATCTTTAGATTCATAAGCCGGGGAATCTTGAGTAGGAGTAGAGAGGTTATTTTACCTCTGTGCTCCTACTGCTGGAATACTGTGTCCAGTTCTGGTGTCCACAAGTCAGAAAGGACATTGATACATTGGAGAGGGTTCAGAGAAGAGCCATGAGAATGACAAAAGGATTGGGAAAACATGCCTTATATTGATAGACACATGGAGTTCAATCTATGTAGCTAAATAAAGAGTAGGTTGAGTGACTTGATTACAAAGTTTTATAGGGTTCTCCATGGGGAACAGAAATTTCATAATAGAGGGTTCTTCGATCTAGCTGACAAAGGTATAACAAGATCTGATGGCTGGAAGTTGAAATCTACACAAATTCAAATTAGACTATCACAATGTTACCTTCTGCCCTCATAATCTATGAGTGCATCTCTGTGGAATGTTGACTCTGAGATTCACTGCCTTGGGAAGCCTCATAAACACCAGAGTACACTGAAGAATACCCTTGGCCCTGCCCATTCAGCCAAAGACATACATCCTGCTGCTAGACTAAGTACCAGAGGGCCCCCATTGCTAGCACCCTGTCTCTCACAAGGTGGGGGAAGGTGACTTCTGCTCCTACTGCTGTTTGTAAGGTGTGGGAAGCCCTGCTGTGGCTGCTGGGAGAAAAGAAGGGAGTCCAATGTTGAAACTTTTGTCTTTCTGGGAGGAGAGAACAGCATCCACAGGGGAGGCAGTGTCAGTGTGTCTCTAAGGCCTTGGATTGATTTAATTTAACCTCGTAACTAAGGCTCTAATCCTGCAAATACTTTTCCATGTGCATAAAACTTTACACTTGTGAGTAGTCCAATCAAAGTAAAAGGGTCTACTAATGTACTTAAAGTTGCAGGATCAGGGACTAGACAAGATTTAAAACCATGTAAATCTGAGCCTATGTCCAGTAATATTTACAGGATTATATCATGGCATTTAATTGTATACTAGTATGAGAGAAAATATATATGCCCATAAATATTCAGGCGGTAGGAGCTAATCTGTATACAGCAATTCAACAAATCAAACAAAATGAAAACTTGTTCTGATGTTGGTTTCTAGAATTTGTTTTTAATCAGAGAGAAAGTGAACCTAATTAGTAAAGTGGATACAAAATGCTTTTCTACTGTCCCATAAATTTCCCATCTGTACCAAGCCATTCTAGATTTTATTTATTCTGAATATATAAGTAGGTTTTTCTTTTTGGAGAGAGGATTTTTTAATTTTTTTTTCCAACATGGCCTGCCAAATTAGAAGAAATAACAGTTCCAAACATGTGAATTTCTTTTTTAAATATATATAATTTATTCAACAAATTCCTCTCCCATACAGAATGCCTCTTTTCATAGATGTACTTTGGCAAGTATCATTTATCCAATTTGTGTCCATTTCCCTTTGTGTATGCAAAATATAATAAATGTTGACAGGTGCAACTTTCTAATGTTGCCTGTTCGGAATGAGCATGTTGCCAGGGTTTTACATGGTAATTAAAACATTCCATATGCAATTTCACATTCACTAAAGTTGCCAATCCACTTCATTTATTTTATTGATTTCTAGACCACCTCTCATCATAGTTGCTAGGCACTTATTTACATTTTTTTATCTTAGATAAAACTAATCCACAATGTGGGATATTAGAGAGACTATATTTGTTGCTTTTGGAAACATTAGAAGCCATGCTAGCACTGTATGTTAGCAAACAAGAAGAAAGCAAAATAATACTGACAGACTCCGAAAACAAAGACCAAATAAATGTCTTGCATCATGCCCTGGAGCTCCTGAGTGAGTTCCAGGGTGAACCTTGTGAACAAACAGAGTGAGTTCCAGAGATGGGAATCCTAAAATATGAAAACCTTGTTTCTAGTTTGAGGTCACAGGCCTAGGAACTTTAAGGGGTGGGTTACAGGTGGAAACATACACACTCTCTCTCTTTTCCTCCCTCCTGTCCCCCCCGTGAAATTCTGGCCTCATTGAAATCAATTGGAGTTTTGTCATTAACTTCAGTGGGGCCAGGATTTCAAGAAACTGAGTCAATTTTAAAGTACTGTTGTATTCAAGGAAGAGATTCTGTGGGGAAAAAATGACTCTGTAGGACTCCTTGATTATAGGCACACTATAGTTTCTAAATTAAATATGTTTAATTTACAGTTAAAATATATATTTTCTCCTGTCGAGCCTTGAGGTCTGAGTCAGGCTAGGTTCTTATACATCATCACCAATAATAAAGATTCTGCACAGCAAACCCAACCCTTAGTCACATCTGTACAACCTACTTGTCAGCCCTGGGTTTCCACAGGTGTAACTGCTGATTGAGCCTGCAACTAGAACATGGGAAACAGAATGCAGCCAACAGATTATTAACTAGATAGGCTTTGCAGAACTAAGGAGTTGGGAAGAAGCAGTATATATCCTTCAGTGCAGGTGGGAAGAACAGTTGAGTACAAGGAGGTGTATTTCAGGTAAGAACCCTGATCGGTATATGATGGACTATGAGGAAAGAGGTTTTCAAATGGTGGAGAGCTTTAAAGATCACTATTCACAATTTGATTTGCACCCTGCAATGAACATCAAGCCCATGCAGATATGTGAGCATGGAGCTATTTAAAAACAAAAACAAAAAAGCCCTTTTTACAGAGGAGTACTTGGGTCTGCTTTCTGTTAAACTCTTGTCATTTACTTTAACTATTCTTCTGAGTTATATCACATAAGCAACCAAGATAAGGTAGGTGTGCTTTCCTTGTACTTAACCAGTCATTTCTGTATACATTTTATTCATACTGAATACTTATGTTACCGATGAGACTTTAAATTAGCCCTGTGCATTGGTACTAACTCTTTTTTCAACTTTTTGAGTCTATGTTGAAAACAATGATATTTTTTTTTCTTTTTTTTATGACAGTGTTCATTTTCTTCTTGTAGTGTGGTTATTTATGTCTAGTTTTAAAGAGGGTGTGTTTGTTTTGCTCTAGGTTGGGTCTCTTGTTTTTGTGTTCCTTTTTCTTCACGTTTTAATTAGTTAGTGTTAGGGTAAAATGTTTTTAAATTAAGAATAATACCTATCTCTTTGACTTGGAGGATGTGTGTTTTGACCATCATGGGTATTTTTATTTTATTTATTTTGCATTTAGTTCACTTCTGTGGCAATCGAAACTTGCAGAAAATTTTCTCAAAAGAGTACAGAAAAGTTAGTGGAAAGTTGATTGCCCCACTACTGTTTAACTTTGCTGTTTACAGAAAAGCCTGCAAGTGTTGGTTCTATAACTTCAACATTTGGGGGAGAGGGGAAGAAGTATTTTCCTTTTTCACTTGTGGCTGCTGTTCAGATAAGTAAAGAAACCTTTATATCTGGCTCTTCTACTTCAGTTTCCAGTAGAAGTCGTTAGGGGAAATAACTGAAATAAATAGAATATTTAAGCATTTCTGTAGGTGTATGGCATTGTGTCTAAATGATCATGTTTGTGCTAAGAGAATTTTGTATTGGAGCTCGTTTGGTTGATTTTTCTTCTCTTGCTGATCACCATAGACAGGAATGGCACAAGTAAGACCTCTGTTTTTAAGTGGAGGTTAGCAGCTGAAAACTAAGCAGTTTTTCTATTGTTAAATGGAATGAGAGAAAAAATAACTATTTTTTAATTAAAACTTGAAACTCCCTCTCTTCATTCTCAACTTTTGATTTGGGTCTGGGCTGAACTTTATACCTCAAGCTCATTGCTAATTTTAGTTAAGATTTACTAATGAATTTATATTTTGCCTGCTCTAATGATGGGTTCCTACCGTTTCTTTAGTGGCTGTGAGGAGCTCAAAAGAAAAATGCCATGTGGTGTCATTAGATGTAATGGATGACATTTTTGAGAGCATAATATTTTTGTATATTTAAGTAACAGGGTTTCTTATAAAAATCCATTGGGCTGTTGTTCATACACATTATTATACAAGTGGTAGCAAATAGCTTTGTCTACACTGATTTACTTGATGTGCATTCCCTTATTGCCAATATGAAGGGTCCTTAATAAGAACAAAATAAGCAAACAAGACATTTTTCATAGTTAAGGGTTGTCATGATTACCAGACACACACATTTAGAGCTGAAGGGTTGATCTGTTACTAAAGTGTTACAACTGAAAAGTATGTGCAATTATTACACTCTGAGGCAGACTTACATAATTTAGCATACCTTGGTGATAGTGACTCTAAATCCACTACATATTTATTTTAATCTTTCATTAGAATCAGAAGCCTGATAGCACATCGGGTGATGTATTTGGGAAAAGTGGCTATAAGTGAGTGATGGCTATTCATTCTGTCGCTGGTACCCAACACATCACACCAGTACTCCACTAGCTGCTAGTCTCTTTCTGAGTTTTCTTTAAAGTCCTAGTAGTGACTCCAAGGAGTTGACTCCAGGGAGGGGAGAAACTACTTCAAAACACTTCAGTTCACAACATCCTGATGGTCACCTGGAGGAGTACCACTCCAAATGGGCACAGAGGTGTTCAGCTGTAAATGTGTGACACTACCTCATTGAAGAGGTCTTACCTCATTCATGGCATCTTCCCACAATTGGGGACATGGGAGGAGCGGTAGAAGAAAGAACAGAACAAAGCATGCAACCGTATGAACACTCAGCAATGGAGGCTCTGAGAATATTATAATTTAGAGCATACTCCATGCTGTCACTAACTGTTGCAGTACTTAAGTACCTAAGTGAAAGTGCCTTAGAGAAACATTGGATAGTATAAAACCTTAAATGATACTGCATGTTTATTTCCACCCAGAGACTGCTTTTTAACGTCAATGAAAAGAAAGTTTAGCATTTTCACTGGAGTAACATTTGTCAGAAATATTTCTTCCCTCTGTCCCCCACCACCCTTTTTGCTGTTTTTCAAGGTAAGGTTTTTTAGTTATTTTCATCAATGGTATGGCAGGAGCTTACTAGTCCCTATTCATATACTCCTGTGGTGCTGCAAAACAGGGCTTTTAGTAAAACCTCATGCATGCATGTTTAAATATAATAAATGTATTGACTACCTGCCTATGGTCCCCAGCATATAAAGGGGTTTCATTATTAAAGCATATGCCACTTATTAATCTGGATGTCAAGTCATGTTCCACACTTCCAGTCAGTGTTAAAATTTTTTTTTGCTAAATTTAATGTTTTGCCTTCTGATGTACATCCGAAGGCCTTGGTCCTGCAAATCCTCATGCTTAAAGTTCAGTATCTGTATAAGCGTGTTTAGGGATGGGTCTGAAGTCAGCCATGGCTAGTCTCTAATGTAAAACTCAAGAGGTCCAGCCTGGACTTCTTATCAGCTGTGGGTGAAGCAGGGAGGAGGGGGAGAAAGCAACATGGTTTTTGGAAGAAAAGCCATAGAAATTGTAATTCTGTATATTTCTATCCAAAGGAAATGAAACAAAAAGCTCTGCTTTTAAAACATCACTTGCGTGTCAGATATGGATAGCTAGGGAAGCTTGTCCCAATGTACGTTGACCAATGTAAGAAAACTACCTTCCTGATAAGAAAGTCATGCCAGTGGGTTGGCAGGTGCTATTTGAACAAAAACAAAGGAACTTTAGACACCCCATGGATAGGATCATTTGATCAGTGTATGATTCTGGCAGTAGACAGATGCCTATATTTCATCACATTTCTCTCTCATTCCATCTGCTGCAAGGTGCAGCAAGGCCTTTATAATTAGGGAGGATCTCTCCTGCTACCGGGACCAAATATGAAGTTAAACAGTTTTCCAACCAAAAGAAATAATGCAATATATTTTTGATTCTCTTACCGCTTACATGAAAGTTTCACTGAAATGTTTATGAAGTGGTGTAGTAATATAAAACATCTTAGCTATTATAATCCTGACATCTGCACACACAAAATAATTACAAGGGTTTAAAGCCTCTTCTTCAGCCAGTCAGACTGCAGGGTACATCAATAGGATGAGTTATGCTATTCATCTCAAAACCACAAAAAGATCCAGTCCTATTGATGAAATATTTCAGTAAATTCATAAAAATGAATTTCCTGATTCTGCAAGATGATATGCATAAATGGCCCCTGTACCTGCATGGACCAAAATTTGATTTCCCTGAGGCTGTGTGTGGATCATCTTACAACTACATTGTGTACATATTGTGCTGGTTAACACAATTTCTATTTTAAATATTTTAAGTAAATCACAGGGAAATAAATAATTCACCTTTATTTTAAAAGTTGCTAGTGTTGATAATGTTTTCTTGGGGAATAATACATAAATAGTACCTTGACTCTTCCTTCTGCTTATGCTATAACAATTCTGCTAATCTTATTCTCCCTATGGAATCTTGGTCAAAGCTGAATGTTTAAAAATATTCCGCTGCATGGAAACACTAGGGTGTACAAAAAAAACTCAAAACAAAAACTACCACCATTACCTTGGGCATTTAGGGGGTAGCTAGTACCTTGGTCTCTAATCATTGAGTTAGAACTCCCTCTGGTACCTATTAAAATGAATATCCATAAGTGAATGCAAATTTAGATTTGTTCTGACTGCAAAATAGATGTTAGTGATGTTCCCTGAGGGGGGGAAAAAGTGACTCGTAGTTATTTCTTGTTATAAGAAAGGGTTGTTGAGCCTTTTCAGACAAATTAAGAACTGGCCCAAGCCTTGAGCCAAAATTTGAACACAGAATGGTGAGATTTGTTTTTTCTCCATTTTTTTTTTTTAATTATTTGCTTGTTCCTCTGAACTTCAAAGAGCTGGATAGAACATTTCCAACATTTTCATCAAAGGCTGAATGGTTAATGGAAGCTTAATGTTTTTAATAGTAAGAGAGAAATTGTCTGTAGAGTTAGGATACTGGCCTGGAAAGACACAGATTCAAATCAGTGCTCTGCCTGATGCATAGTTATTTGGGATGAAGGCTGCTCTGAATCGGGTAGAGCACTGGTTTGAATCTGGGTCTCCCACATCCCAGGACAGCACTCTAGGCTGTAGATTCAGACACACAATCAAAAAGCTCCAGCTTCAACATGAAAATGGATATTTCAACGCAATACAATTGTCATAAAAAATATTCAAAAGTTCTCATTTTCGTTGCAATGCAAAATGAAAATTGTGAACGTTGCCACAAAACAGAATTGTCATTCTCTGGACAACTCTACTGTCAACTATTACAAGTGTTAGGGTTTGATTTAGGTTAATGGCAAGTCAAACTACAGATAACTCAGCTCAATCAGTTTATTAATCAGAGACAGATCAATACAGAGAGCTACATACCAATTCTTGGGAAACAGCCCAGTCAATTCAAATATGTTCTGAGTTGGTTACGACTTTCTATGTTTTGTGGCTGGCTGTACAGTGTTCAGTTTTTCCTGGCCATCTATACATCCTGCATATGTGCTGTGTTTCATCACTAATACATTTTTTTTCGTGTGTAATGCAAAGTTAATCTGCTAACAATTTTTCATTATTTGTCTTAACATTATTATGCAAAGCTTCATGTGAGTCTGGTTCAGGTTTACTTCCTTGGTTCTTCCAGTTATATTACAATTCTTGATTAGGAGATTAAACCATTCTGGAAAAATTGTTTAAGAAAATGTTCCCTTCTCATTCCTTTTTAGGGCATGTCCCTACGTATGTTCAATATGCTCAGAGCCAAATATACCTTTTTAGATCCTTTTTGTTGTTGCTTATCATACATAAAGTGATTATAAAAATCAAAATGGCATCCTTGTACAGATGGGGTAAAAAACATACATAATCTTTATAGGAATTTGCCTGTATATAGTTTTCCATGTAATGTATGGGACAGTGGGGTTGTTTGCTCCTTCATCCCCCCCCCCCACACACACACACACACATTCCCTAAGCAGAAGACTCAAATTGGGTGGATCTTGTTATAGTGCTGCAGAAGGAGGTTGTTTGGTGTTGTCTCCCCCATGAGAAACTTAGGGTTGCCAGGGTCAAAAAGGGACCCTGGAAGCTCTGGTTGTCTAGTCAGTGGTGCAGTGGGGATAAGGCAGACTCCTTGCCTGCCCTGGCTCCGCACAGCTCCATGAAGCGGTCAGCATATTCCTGCAGCCCTTAGGGTGATGAGGGAAGCTCTGTGTGCTGCCCCAACCCTCAGCGCCAGATCTGCAGCTCCAATTGGCCGGGAACCGCAGCTAACGGGAGCTGTGGGGGGTGGCGCCTGTGGGTGCAGGCAACACGCACTGTGCAGAGCTGCCTGGGTGTGCCTCTGCCTAGGAGCCGGACATGCTGGCCACTTCCGGGGGCAGCGCAGAGCTAGGGCAGGCAGGGAGCCTGCCTTAGCCCTGCTGCGCCGCTGACCGGGAGCTACCTGAGGTAAGTGCCGCTGGGCTGGAGCCTGCACCCTAACCCCCAGCCCTGAGACCCCTTCTGCATGCTAACTCCCTCCCACACCCTGCACCTCCTGCCCCAGCCCGGTGAAAGTGAGTGAGGGTTGGGGAGAGCAAGCGACTGAGGGAACGGGTCTGGAGTGTGTGGGGGAGGGGGGGGGGGAAGAGGGCAAGGTTGTTCAGTTTTGTGCAATTAGAAAGTTGGTAACCCTAGAGAGGCTACTGAAGCCGTTTGCTAGATCTCCCTGGATCTCTGAACAGCAAAACTAGGGGAAAAGGAGGAACTGAAAAGTAACCTTTCCAGGTAGTATTCTCCCCATCCTGGTGGGGCCTTATTAAGACTTGTGGGGCTTGCATTTAACAACTAAATTACATGTATTTTAAACATAACACAAAAATGAGTCTGCTATAAGTTTCGGTCATTCAGTGTTTTGCTCTTTATAGTTCAGAACCTGAGCTTTCAAACTGCCCTGTCAGCTCAAATCTGTTCCAAGCTGGAACAGGATGCTGTTTGGTCTCTACATCTACACATTACCTCCTTATGCAACAGTGACATTTACTCCAAACGTGCTTGTGTCCTGGGAAACTGCCGATTAGAACTGTGCTTGAAAGGTACTTCTGGTTGACAGGGCCGGCGCTTCCATTTAGGCGACCTAGGTGGTCGCCTAGGGCACCAGGATTTGGGGGGCGTGGCATTTTGCCGCCCTTGGTGGCAATTCAGTGGCAGGGGGTTCTTCCACGCTCTGGGTCTTCGGCGGCAATTCTGCGGCGGGTCCTTCACTCGCTCCGGGACCTGCCACCGAAGTGCCCCGAAGACCAGGAGTGCGGAAGGACCCCCCCCCCGCTGCAGAATTGCCAATGACGACCGGTAGCGCGGAAGGACCCCTGCCTAGGGTGCCAAAAACTGTAGCGCCGCTCCTGCTGGTTGAACAAGTAGTAAACTCCCCTCTGCAGCTGCAACCTTTGTTGCACTTGCCTTGGGAAATCTGAATGGGAGAGGTGAGCCTATGTGCTGTGGCATGAATGCTGAGTGCAGATATTCCTGCCCATGGTAGCTGTTGCAAGATAAACTGCTTTAGGAGGCAGGATCCCCTGCCAGTTCCATGAGGCTGGGGAGACAAACCCTATTTCCCAGAAGAAAAATTTGGAGGAAACTCTATACATAGAACTCATGGTATTTCCTAGCCCCTGGGTAGGTTATTCCTAACTCCCCTTCTGCAGCGTATTATTTGATTTAATGTAAGAATTATAAATAGGGGGAGTGTTAAATATACCTTTCCAAGAAACTCTGATAACTAGAGTTGCTCAGGAATCTTTCAAGAAGACACTTATCAGAAAATGGCCAATTTTTCAAAACTTAAACTTTCTGTGGGATTGGGTCCTTTTCTAATTTTTTTTTTTTTTTTTTGAAAAAATCATTATAAAATGTTTTTGAAATTGAACATATCAAAACAAACTTCTGATGTTTTCAAAATGAAATTCTTGCATTTCTGTCTTCAAACAAAGTTTAGATTTTGAAACAAAGCCAACTTCTGTGTGTGTGTGTGTGTGTGTTTGTGTGTACCTGCATGTGAGGAAGGGTCAAAATCTAAATGAAACGTTTCAGTTGCCCTGATTTTTTTTTTTTTTCCAGATTTCTGCCTCACAAAAACTGAGATTTTTTTTACTCAATTTGGGACTGGGGAACACTTTTTGATATCTATATAGTTTTCAGAGGCTGAGAAAACAGTTTCCTGCTCAGCTCTAGTTGTAATAGTAGCTCCGTTTATCAGTATAAGTGTCACAAAATTAAAAAAGTATTACTAACATTTGTCACACTTGAGATTTAATACGTATCTAGGAAAATAAGCCCGCTCAAAGTTTTATGCATGCACAGAGCTATCACTTCAAAATAATCAACTTCAAAATGGTAACAACTCATCTAAAGTGTTGTTTTAAATCAGTCTCATTTATATAGGCAGTAATCACTTCTTGCAGAGCTGCCATCCCATTGTCATGCCATTATGCAAATAAACACCCATGCTAAACCATGGATATTATTTCTTAACCAACTTAAGAGATCATTTTATGGAATTGTGTTTTGTGCACACCAGTAAGTACTTCAAAAATACTTCAAGGCCACTTGTGGCAGCAAGCAATATCGGATTTTAAGTGTAGCAAGTGCTGCAAAGGATGTCAATGAAAAATAGCAGCATTCAGCTATCGGCAGCCTCAGTTCAGCCAACTTGCTGTTAACACCATAATATGTATGCTGTTTTTGAGGGGCAGGTGCAGATGTAGTGCATATCAAATAGACACTGCCTTTGAAGCCTAATTCAATTGCTTTTAAAAGTCTTTGGAAAGACTCCTATCTTTGACTTGAATAGGAGATGGATGAGGCCTTTGATTAGTAACTAAACTCACTTATTGGTCAGGCCTTTATCGTACACCTTCACCATACAAATGAAATACCCAGAGTCCTTGGGATTATGGATTCAACCCCTGGCATAGCCAGTTTAGTACTTCATCTTTGTTTGTGTGGAAATCTTTCAGAAGACTTTTATTTTTAAAGTTTTGGATGCTCTGCGTGGACATTCTTGCTCCTTCATTTCCAGAACCATGTTGGCAGAGTTGGGTGTACATGCCTAATCTGTGCACAAAATGATGTCCTCACATGTGCAAATCTGACATTTGCACATGGCCAGATGTATGTTAAAACTGGAGGTAAATAACCAGTTGAGGCCTGCAGTTATCTGCAGTCACATAGTTGTTGAAATCTGATTCTAAAAATACCCTATGCCACTTGCTATAAAAGTAAGGCTCCAAACTTTCTCTCAGATGTACACCAATGTTATTTAGGGCATGCTGTGTGGTGTGGCTGTATGTCACTAGGACTGTATGCCATCTGTCAGTGTAAGTCTACTTTAAAGCCAGAGCGTGATGTTTTTCGTTTAACAGAAGCTGGAGGTATACATGAAGGTGTACTATAGTTCCTATTATTTCAAATTAAATGGAGGATGAGGGCATGTAATAGAGAAGTAATGGATCCTTTGTCTGGTTTTAAACATTTCAGGACAAAGCAATGGAGAACACAGGAACAACCTTGCAGTGACACATAGGTTTTGGGAAGGGGATTAGATCAGTGGTTCTCAAACTTTTATATATCAGGATCCTTTCTTCCACCTAGCTGGGCTCCCCCTTCTATTGAGCAATATACCTGTTCATGTCCCCCAAGGTGAGAATTTATGAATTAGTTGGGTCTGATGGGTCTCTCCCACTACTGATTACTGAAGTGTTCTTTTCTTAAGAATAAGCAATGTTTGGTGAGCTTTCACTTGTATTCTTTCATCCTGGATTTATTTCCTTTGTCTCAATTTGATTGACTCATCTGAGATGGATTTCTATTTAATTGTAAAAATAATTTCTGTTCCTTTTAAGGGACTATTCTGGTCAAGTATCCTCTTCTATATTTCAGAGAAAAATATATTCTGAAGCTTTAAAACTTGAAATTGGAATTGTCAATGCTTGTCTATTTTTCATGAGAACAACAAAACCAGAATGGTTAAGCAGGAGAGATGGTTTCCTGGGGTGTGTGAGTGGAATACCTAGAGAATGTGAGACCTGTATTCTTACCTTGCTGATTTTCATTGGTGGTTCACTGATGTGGTTTCCCCTTCTCCCCCTCCCTCCATCCCCACTTCCCTTCTGCCAATGCCTTGCTATCAGGGCAGCTGTCAGCTAGTATTACTTATTTCATAGAATCATAGAACTGGAAGGGACCTCGAGAGGTCCGCTAGTACAGTCCTCTGCCCTCAAGGCAGGACTAAGTATTTAACCTATTTAACCAAATAGTTAACCTATTACTGAAAATGGAAAGGTTTGATATGGCAATGGAGTTGATGAAGAGAAAAGATTCTGACATCTGCACCAAAGACTTTTGTACCAAAGACTTTCAATTGCAAAGTGACACATACCCTCCTCTCTAAATCAATTGGAGTTCGAGTTGACAACCAGCAATACTTTGCAGGACATGCTGTGAATCTTGAAGGATTGGGCCCAACGTTGATAAGCAAGACCGAAATGTAGTCTTACAACGAGGCAGGCTTTTGCTCTTTAGTCATTTAAAAGGTCTGTCAAACATATGCTTTGTTGTAATGACTGGAGAGAAAAGAGTTTAAGAAAACGAAATACACATGAGAACAGGTTTCCACTTCTGAAGTTCTTTGGGAAGTTGCAATAATACTGAACAGAATTGGACTCCTTCTGCAATTGCCACTCTAACTTCCACCAAAAGCTAATTGCTTCTTGCACTTTCTATTTTCATGTCTTATTTGAAGGCAACACATTGTATGTTTCAGTAAATAAGAAAACTATAGCTTAATGCTTTATTTCCCAAAAAGTTTGAGTACTTTTCTCTTTATGTTAATATGTAAAGTCTGAAAGAAATAATAAAACAGCCAAACAAACAGGTGTTTGAATCTTGTACTTTCCCAACATTTTAATATCAGTAAGGATGGCATAGATGCTTAGCAGTGGCAGAAATGGTCAAAGAGTTTCACAAATATGTTGGGTACACACAATATTTGAGAAGCCAAATCGACAAGTTGCACTGATTCTACACTATTATATGTGGATGAGGAGGTAAAGATGCAAATCAAAACATCTGCTAAGGATGAAGATCCTGCCCTCCCACCTGTAAAAACCTTCTTGCCTCTGACTTATCACTTCTCTTAAACAACCTGTATATGCAAAGTTCATCTTCATGCAACACAGATAAGAATCAGGTGGAACAATACAATATCCTTCTGTGGGCATAGAGATATGCCTCTGTGAAGGTGAATTTTTGGAAGAATGATCTGGCCTGGATGTGGGTTGTGATGGCATAGCCTAAAGTGAAGTGTAGTTAGTTGAATTTTGTGTTAGAAATAGGATAGTGTCAGAAGTAAACATAAGAATTTTAACACAAAAGGTGAATTCCTGACCCCAGTGGGTCTAGAATTTCACCCAATGTATATTACCTCACCTCCCTAAGTAGGTAACCTTTGAACAGAATGTAGACAGCATGTGGAGGAGGTGGATAGTAGTTAAAAACCTATATGAATTAATAGAATAGAAGAAACACAGTGTAGCAAGACAAAACATAGTAAAAGAGAATAGGCCCAGGTGAATTATCACATGTTCACATAGGAAGGTCTATAAAATAGATACGGTACAGGGCAGTTGATTCTTATAGAGCATTCTTCATACTAAGTGTCTTAAAACTTTACAGAAGATTTGGGATAGAATGATGACATTTTGCAGAGTCACTAACAGGCAGACCCTAACACTAACAGGCAGAAATTACATATAGACATAGCAGAGTGAAAATACCTGAAATTCAAAAACAGCAATGATGCAAGTAACTCTCCTTGCTGACTATTTACTTTGACTGGATAATGGAAGTAGGGGGAAGGAATAGTGGTGATTTAGTGTCGGTCATAAAATAAAGGGATTAGGAAGGATTTACTGAAAAAATGGCTTGGTAAGAGAGAATCACAGATAGATGGGACAGCATGAGTGGGAGATCTATCTGCTTCTGTAAGGAGTTGCAAGGGGAGGGAAGGGACACACAAATGAGACCAAGAATGGAAGATCTGAATGTGTAGTCAGATGAAAATGTCAATAATGAAGTCAGATATGGGAGACGTCTAAGAGCTATTTTGAAAATCAGGGGGCAAGTCTGAATTAGATTTGGAGAAGCATGGGAAACTACTCTAAGCAGGAGAGGATGTATCTGTCTCTCTCGTCTCTTCCTCTCCCCCTGTGCATACACAGGATGTGACTCTCTGCCTTATATATGCAGTGAATTAAGTATGCCTGCTGATTACCTTGCAGCCTAAATTTAGACAAGTTACTCACATGAGTAGTCACATTAACAGCAGTGGGAATAAAGGGTTCACAGTCTAGCCTAAAAAAAGGACATTGCAATAGTTAATGCAAAGCTCATCGGAAATACAGTCAAAGTAACATTCCAAAGACGGTGATTAGGCAGAATTATGAGAACTATAATTCTAGGGAAGATGAAGGAGGAGATGGAACAGTGAGGGAACAGAAATAAAGATTTTAAATCAAAGATTAAACAATGAATAAAAATTTAGATCACTAAAAACAAGTACTAGGGAATTGACTTGTTCACATAGTAAACAATTGCTCAAGGTATTTTGAAACATGAGAAGTGGATCATTCATATAAAGTCTAGAATGCCAGGCCATGAAGAGAGAAAACTTAGATGAGTCAGAATATGTAAACTCTGAATCTTGGCGCACCTTCTTGGATGTCTGGTCCCAAAGGCAGCAAAACCATAGTGATTCCACTCTAGAGTGGCACAGACTGTGAAGAACCCATGCAGGCGGCTCTGTACAGCCATGCATGGCATAGTTGTGTACTCCTTAGAGACTGACTGTGGAAGCAAGGTAGGAGAAGGCTACACAAATCGATCTGTTAGCCAACACCTTCTCCACTTCATAAAGGGATTTAGTTCCTGCGGAAGATATTGTAGGCCATGGGCTACAGTAGTGGCACCCTAGTATGTACATCATTAATTCATGGCTCCAGTGAGAGGAGGATTAGAATTTTTCACAGGGGAGAGACTTTCTGCTGTTCCAAGAAAACATTTAAACACATGCTTAGGTCTCAATGGCTTCAATGGGACTTAAGCACATGCTTAAAATTCAAGCATTTATGTGACTTCTGTGAAATGGGATGCTTTCCTGAACGGCATCATAAGAAGGGACCCTCAAAAATTAGCAGAATTTGGGTAGGGACCCACCAGGCTGAATTGTCAGATTTATTTCATGGGTAAAAATATGCATATCTCCTTAAATTAATCTTCATTCTTTTCAATGTTCTATTGAACCACTTTTATTCAATTATAGATCACAATAAGTAGCAAACAATTGGGATATAGTGGTCTTTACCCTCTGAAGACCCTCTCGAAGACTTTTCCAGCAGCACCCCCAGTCCATGTCCATTATTTTCCAGCTGTACGTCTGTTTTATCAATTGCTGTAATCCAGTTCTACCACAATTTGTGGATTTTTTTTTGTTTTGTTTTCACAGTAGCACCATGACTAGCAGAGAGTGATTTTTATGTCCCTGCTTCTTATGACCAATGTGGAGGACCGCTACCCTCCGTCCATCTCTAGAAAAGAGCAGCCTTTGTAGTATCCAATTTACATTTCACTTTGCCACAGCCTATCATCTGGATAGGATGTGTCTTTCCACTTATGTGCAGAAAAAGCATCTTGGCTCTAGATTTTCTGTGGTAAATGCTCTAGCCCACCTAAATTAGGCAAAATGTCTAATTATTAAAATCTCTCTTATGAATATGCTACAAGTTTGATTTGATTATCTATCAGTGCACACATTGAAACGAATTTCTAACCTGCTGTCTTTGGTTTTATTTCTACAGTTTTATTTGCTGCTAATGTATCTTTTGATCTTACTAGTACTGTCAAAGTAAAGATATCTTTGTTTTCACATAAGTATTTGAAAACCTGTCAAAGTGCTGAAGTTTTCATTATAAACTTAATATTACTCTGTCTTCATGGGGCAAGTTCATGTGTTTAGGTTTTTTAAAAAAAGAAACATGACAGTTTATTTCCTTGTCTCTTAATAGATTAATAGATTTAGAATCCATTTATTTTTACTAAAAGACATGATGTACCTTTCTTTACAAAGGGAAAAACAAAGAACAGGAAATGTTTCTTTGAAATCTTATGATGGTTGAGGGTCTCTGAGCAGGAGGCATTTGAATGGAAAATGTTTTGTGTATGTAATACATTTGCAGTTCACAAATATAAACCTATATGTTTAATTCCTTTAGAATATGGATTTTTATAATTCCTTGACATATGGATTAAATGTATAGGTTTATGAAAAGATGGCTGGGAAGTATGAATCATAGAAAGTAATTTGCCAGACTTTCATGAATGTACTAAAACATTTTTATTTTTTGTGGGAGAAGACATAAATGAAGAAAATGAAAAGAAATAACAATGTACATATATTTTTGTAGCCAGTCTGAGAAAATGCCATTTTTAATTGGATCTTAATTTAATGTATTATTTTGACAAAGATTTTTCTAAGCATTTTTAGAACATGGTGTTTTTTCTCTTGCTGTCTTTCTTCTCTTCTGTGTATGTTCAAATAACATGTCTGCTGTTCACCTGAAAATGCTTTTGATTAATGTTGTCTGTTTCACAAAGAAATGTGAGTGAGACATGCCATATTTCTTTTTCAGGGACATCCTGTTAACAAAGAAAAGGGAAGTTATTACTGTAATATAATAAAGAATGTACTTATACACACCAAGAAATGAAAATATTTACAAGTAATCCAATAATTTCATCAAATCAGCTTACTTCTGAGATTCTTTAAGACTTTATATTTTTCACACTTATTTGGTAATATAAGCTGTCTTTATCACTTTTATTCTGGCAACATTTCTATTTTCCTACTCAAAGTGGTAAGCTTTTACCCCTATCTACCAGTGTGACAAAGTTCCTCCTCTATCTTGGTGGGTCCTGCGCTTATTGGCGGATTTTCTTGCCTCAGAGATTCACCATGTGGGTTGGGGAACAGCCCAGAGACCTTCCCCTCTGGGAGAATCCACGGTCCAGGTCAATTGGGAGGTTTGGGGGGAACCGGGCCCACCCTCTACTCCGGGTTCCAGCCCAGGGCCCTGTGGACTGCAGCTGTCTATAGTGCCTCCTGTAACAGCTGCATGACAGCTACAACTCCCTGGGCTACTTCCCCATGGCCTCCTCCAAACACCTTTCTTATTCTCACCACAGGACCTTCCTCCAGCAGCACACACTCTCAGCTCCTACACTCGCACCACAAACTGAAGTGAGCTCCTTTTAAAACCCAGGTGCCCTGATTAGCCTGCCTTAATTGGATTTTAGAAGCTTCTTCTTAATTGGCTCCGGGTATCCTAATTAGCCTGCCTGCCTTAACGGGTTCTAGCAGGTTCCTGATTACTCTAGTGCAGCCCCTGCTCTGGTCACTCAGGGAACAGAAAACTACTCATCCAGTGACCAGTATATTTGCCCTCTACCAGACTCCTGTACCCCACTGGTCTGGGTCTGTCACACCAGGAATGAAAAAAATATTACTCGTGGCTTCTTTTTTTTTTTTTTTTTTTTCCCAATTCAATTGTTAGGAAAAAAAAGTTAGATATTTGTTGGAAGTTCTTAGAAATACCCTTTATCTTTTAATAAGCAAAATGGTATGTATTTTGTCTTCCCCTTGAGCAATTCGCCATCAAAGTCATACACAATGGATAAAATCTTGGCCACATTGACTCAAATGGGGCCAGTATTTCACCCAAGGTGTCTGAGGACAGATTTTCAAAGGTATTTAGGCACCTAGTGGGGTGTTCCAAAGCATGTAGGCCCCTTTGTGCATCTCAGGCACCTAAACACCTTTGAAAATCTGGCCCTTAATTCCCACAAGAGCAGATGTGGTATAAAAAGGTGTGTGGGGGCAGGTATTATTTTTTTAAAATGCTTCGGGAAGATTCCTGTTGTCTTACCCATACAACATACAGTGGACCTAACCTTCTCCCCCTCCTCCCTGCCCCCAGCCCTGAAGCAGCTGTCTAAATTGCACCTTTACTCATTGGCTCATAGAACTAGACAATTGTTCTATTTGTTTTTAATGTGCTAATTCTTATTTAATTTACACTTGTGTGATTTAATTGAGTTCAGTGGAGTTGCTACTAATTTTTGATGGGATAAGTGAGACCAGAATCTGTCCCAAAGTGTCCATATGCACATGTGAATGTGAGATTTGTTCACTAGATATTCAATTGGTGTAAACTGGTGTGTCTCGAAGGTAAATGGAGCTATACAGATTTACCTCTGTTGAGAGCCTGGCCATTAAGCAGCAACTGTCAAAAACTGGTCCCCTTGTGCAAGAGCCAGTACGCTGTGCCGGACTGGACCGGCTTCTGCGGTAGTGATTTAAAGGGCCCAGGGCTCCTGCCGCTATGGGGAGCCCCGGGTCCTTTAAATCCCCACCGGAGCTCCAGCAGCTGGGCTCCCGTGGGGATTTAAAGCACCCGGAGCTCCGCAGCGGTCAGAGCCCCGGGCCCTTTAATTCGCCCCTGAGCCCCAGGGCTCCCAGCCGCCACTGCAGCTGGTAGCGTACTGGCCACTGCAGCTGGTAGCTCCGGGGTGATTTAAAGGCCCTGGGGCTCCCAGCCATAGCCAAGGTCTTTAAATCTTGAAAGGCCCCACCTCTTCCGGTTGAGGCCACACCCCCGCTCAGGACTCCAGTGTACCGGTAAGACCTTTAAATTACTTTCACCCCTGCCTGTGTGTGATGGAGGATGGGCAACCATGAGAACCAAGGGATTCAAGGAAACTGAACCATCTTAGAGAAACTACTAGAATTTTGCCCAAAGCTCAACTTTATCCTGAAGATTAGAAAATGTATAACAAAGCTCTAGTTAGCTTTTATCTCCACAATCTTTATAACTGAAAATTTCAGATGGTAGAGTCTTTAATACAAACATCAATAAAATGCCACTCACTGACTAACAAATAATTTGTGTGTTCCTGTTAAACTAGCATCTTGAAGTTTGGAACACTTATTCATTACAGAACAATCTCAGGAATGAAATTTGACCCTCTCATAAAAGATCACCTAAAGGACATCAGTCACTTTCATTGGATTCCAAGCACCTGTCTCAGGATAATAATTTAAAACTAAAGTAATTTCTTCTGAACTGGTCACACTGGGTATGAGGAACCTAATAGGGGAAATGAAGGTCAGATGAGGCTACCACTTCTATTTATCAGGCTTTAGGCAAGTAATTTCCCATAAATATGTTCATTGGGTAGGAGATGAGGAAAAGGTACATCAATGTTACTGTTGCATGCAATAGTAAAATTGATTATTTATTCCTTAGCCATTCTATATTTGATCACTGGCAGTTAATGTCAAAACATCAGTAAATGGGAAGTGACTTAATTCCACACAATGCACATATAGAACTTTTACTTTTCAAAAGGCACAAGCAATATCACCTTCTGATATTAATATAATATCTCGCTGTTAGAGTGATTAAGGTCTGTTGAAATTGCTTCATTCCTTCATTTTATCATGCAGAGAAAATTAATGAAAAGCATTATTTGGAGGCTACCATGTAGCAGTCATTTTGAAAAATGGAAAATGCAAACTCTATGAAGTGTTTCTAAATCAAAACATTTTCAGTCTTAAATTTTCAGTTTTTCTTTTATTCCTCTGCTGCAGCCCCACCCTTTTTCTTCTTTTCCATTCTGTCACCGAGGGGACAGAAACCAAATAGTGATGAAACAAAAAATGAAATTAATTGATTTTTGTTGGCGTGAGAGAACTGGAAAACTTGAAATAATGAAGTCTTTTTTTCTGAAACTTTCTGTTTCAAACACTTAATTTTTTTTGTCAAAAAAAAAATCTGCTCTAATATCTAATGAATGAGGGATTGATGACTGAGATGAAAGCAACACTTTGACTACAAGCTGCTTTCTGTCTTTCCTGCACATCCCCAACTTGAATATCAAATGCTGCAGCATTGAAAGTGAAAGCTTGCTGAAAATGACAGAATGAAGTACAGGTCTTCATATAGATAGCAGTCTGTCTTTTGAGCAGATATGGCTATCACCTACTGTGGGTGTAGATATAAGGGCATAAATTACACCTTAAAGTTTGAACACATACTCTTATCTAACTGGCCACATGACTTTGTTCTGTATGTAGTGATTTGTGGATAGGGTTACCAGATATCCTGATTGTATAGGGACAGTCCCGATATTTGGGGCTTTTTCTTATATAGGCTCGCTCCTATTACCCCCCACTCCCTGTCCCAATTTTTCACACTTGCTGTCTGGTCACCCTATTCGTAGATCAATCATTAGGAAACCTACAGCATATATGTGGTGAGTCAAACCTGCATTTGAAGCCCTTCCTTCCCTGCCCTGCATTTCAGGGAAGTTCGGATCCCTTTCGGTTTTAAAGACAATGGGTAGGTTCTCAGCTCATGTAAATTGACATAATTGTATGGATTGGGTGGAGTTCTGCCATCTTACACTAGCTAAGGATCCATCTCCATGTATAATGCAGAATATAGCACATAAATCAATATACTAAATAACAGCTTTTATTTTAAATACTTAGTCTTAGGTTTTTCCGGGGGTTTTGTAAGATCTGCTGGGGGGGGGGGAGCACTTTTCATGTCTGGGTGCCTAATGCTAAACAACTGAATCTGTTTTTGTGACTTGAAGCTAACAGAAGTTCAACTGACTTCTGTGGAAGATGGTTTGAAGTGCATACCTGACAAAATAGGTCACTTGTTGAAGTTGCCTATATATGGCTTTAAGTGTTTAACTTTACATGCCTATGTTTTCCAATTGAGCCCTTGGAGAGAGAATAATTAATCCTAGGAGATATGCTTATTCTAAAGTAAGAAGGATCCAATGGACTGAATATGTAAGTGGCAGCCAAGAATTGAATCCTGAACCTGCACCTGAAAGTGAAGCCTTGTACAGTTATTGAGGCTATGACATTGAACGTCTGTCTCTTAGCTCCACAACAGTAAAATTAGGATGAGAATACCTCACTGGGCACTGTGATGGTTCACTGGTTAATATTTATAAAGCATTTTACAATAAAAGGCATTGTGATGTGTGCTGTATATGACAGGCTGGCATTACTGGGTTAGAGCTCTAGTGGTGCTAAAGTTTGTCGAACTTCCTGACAACATGGCCCTGCAGCATCAAGTATATCCCTGATGTTATATTATTATATTCAGCTTTCCCCATACAGAGATTTATGAATGGTTCTATTTTTTACTTGAAAATACAGCAGTAACATTGCTTGAGGGTTTCTGACTTCAGGCATAGAGAACCTACCGGTAATCCTGAGATCCCCAAAATTGGGAACTGGTGGAAATTCTATCTCTCTACCTTACAGACAGGTAACTTCCATAAAACAGTTGGGGGCAATGGGTAGAGCATTACCATTTTATAAACCTGTTTATGTAAATATATATATTTCTGAAATTCCTGGATTGTAGAATCACTCTGGGATTTGTATTTTTTTATGAGAAAGATCACTGTAGTAGATGAACTATAATAATATAAATTTGAAATAATTTTAAAAGCCTGTTCAGTGCTATTGATTGCTTTGTCAAAGATTACATGGTTTGACTTTCTATGTTTGCATTGATGTGCTGAGACAAAGCTTTTCACAAAGTTTACGTGGCTTATTTTACTTCATAGCTGGAAATACTACTTTTTGTGTTTTAAAAAAAGCTCATTAACAAAGCTTGTCACTATTTATTACTATGAAATATCATAACTTATGTCAATTCACCAGAAGAGCTTGGCAGTATTGTATCTAGCATCTGGTTTTCTTCTGATACCAATGTAAATCTTTGTGATGCCATTGGAGTTTAAACCAAGGTGATATGAGAAGCAGACAGTCTATTTCTGACAGCCTGAAGTTATAATACTTTCTACAAGTATTATACTTGTATTCTACATAGCCAAAAAAATGATACTGAAATGTTAACTACCTGTAAGTGCCGACTGTTTTACTAACTACTGTATTAGACACACACACAACAGCCTGAAGAGCTTTTTAACATCTTGCTTCTACAAGATGGTGTGCTGGGAATGCCCTTGAAGTATTAGCCAATTAGAATTTGATGTTACTGCCTCACTTGAGTAAGTAGAACTCTTTTGATCCATGCTTCTGGGAGGGGACAGTTCCTATTCTGCTCAGAAGAGTCAAGGACGGGGGAGGGTGAGAATAGATACATATAGGTCTCTCTCTATAGAAGCCTGGCTTTTTATTACTATGTTGTCACTGCTGTAGGTAAAAGTTCTAATTTTTAATGAATGTATCTGTTTTTAAAAATGCATAACTGTATCCTTCTGACTTTATTGAACATGAGTATATTAGCTACAAATGAAGTTCTATCTCCAAAGCATCATACAGATAATGCTTGTTGGTTTAATGTACAGACATTATAATAATAATAATAATAATTAATAATAAAAAAAAACCTCCAGATTGTGCTGAAGCCTGATTACAGAACCAAACCTAGCTCCTACTTCATGAGTGCAGAGGCAGACCCTGTGCTTATCGGGGACTCAGTGCAGGGGTTTGCCTGTGTGTTAAACTGAAGGGTCCGGGACTAAGTAGGTATATAATTTATTAATAAAATATACATAAATAATTGTCTTGCAGTATTGATACCAAAATTATTTAATCCTTATCTGCTTACTCATATATATATATATATATATATATATATATATAATATATAATACACACACACACATTATTGTCATTGGTTTGGTGATTGCTTGGTTTTGCTTTTTTACTTCAATGGTTACCCTAGTTCATAACTTACATATCTAACCTTAGGTTTTAGGTCCTGGCCACCCAACTTCAATAAGATGTACCATAGTAACACTACAGAGCCCAGGTACAGTGGAGATAGTGTTCTTCACCCTTCTCCTTTACAACATTAATTAACAAAATGAGATGATATAATGCTAGAAGCAAGCGCAAAAAAAAAAAAAAACATTTTTAATCATTTCAGTCTTCCCAAGCCACTTTTTACCAGTAAAAATCCTTCCATGACCATATATCAGCTAGAGTCTATCTGCCAAGATTAATTGCTGTGAGTGCAATGTTGCTTTTTCCCTTCCATTATATAAAAGTAATTGTTATCACATTAAATGTCACCACTTGTATTAGAGGGGAAAACAAAAAGGAGATTCTTATGCTCAGCTGCTGAGTTTCAGCATCAAATCTGCAATAATAAATGCTGCTAGACCCACCATAGGGGAGAGATTGACCCATCTCTCTGATATTATTAAGCTATTTCAGAAATATTTCAGGCAGTTATATAAAGATCAAAGTCAGGCTTTGATAAGTGACAACTAGATTTCTAACTTCCCAGCCCTTAGGCTCTCTCGATTAAGTCTAAGGATTCCCTCCCTTACATAATTATCTTTAGGAAATATTTGAAGTGATGACAAGTATTGGGGAACACATTCTCAAAGAAACTATCACATCATATTTTCAGATTTTTTTGGTCAGAGTTGATAATTACTGAATATACTAAGGCCTAGTTTGATTCTAATTTCACTGCCATGCTTTAGAGAGAGAAGGTGGGTGAGGTAATATCTTTTACTGGTCCATCTGCTGTTGATGAGAGAGACAATCTTTTTCGAGCTACACAGAGCTCTTCTTCAGGTCTGGGAAAGGTACTCAGAGTGTCACAGCTAAATAAAATATCAAATAGTTTAGCATAGGAAGTGCAATTTTGAATAGGGCAAGATCTGTTTTCCCTGAGTGCTGCTGTTGCATGATATAAATGGTGTACAAAGGAATGTGCCTTAAAAGTTGTTAAAACCCATTTATTCTGACTTTCAGGCATTAAACACATTATATTATAATGGCAGAATTGGATAGAATTCTAAAGTGAGGCTTATTCAGCAGAAAATATGATTGAAGCTTTACAAGATTAAACAGTAGCTACTCTTTTACCCCAAGTAAAAGCACTCTGTGAGCCTGATTCCGACTGCCCCTAAAACTGGATAGATCACAAATGACTTGTGTAGAGTTATACCAGTGAAAGACAGGCATCAGAGTGGTTCGAATCAGGTCTTTTCTCTATTGGTGGTTTTACCACCTTGCTGGGCACCTAATTTAAGATTATTCCTATTCAATTTAGTTTCCTTCACATTGTTCATACTAGTGACATTTTGCATTTCTCTAGCACCGATTACTAGAGTCACTATAGGGACTGGAGTTGCCAGTGTTGAGTAACTTTTCTCCCCAGACATGCAATAGCTAGATTGCCTGTCAACAATGTCAGACACTTGTTTGAACCATCCAGCTTAACTAATGATTTGTTTCCCCCCAAAATACTTTCTCATTCCTCTGTTACTTACCTATTGATCCACTCTAAAGCTGCCATGTGCATTTTAATGGATTACTGCTGAGGTGTGTTAGCAACTGCTTGGCACTTTCTACTTGAATACTTTTCTTCAGAGTTTTTCCTTCCTGTTAAACTGCTCTGTCTCACTGCCTGCATAGATGCCCAGTGGCAATGACACCATTGTTAACCATATTCACTAAAGGTCAACAGTTTTTAGGTAATTTTTGTTCTCCATTTTGAGAATGATTTCTCCCCAGTCTTATAATTATGGAAAAGGATAACAGTCAGAGACAGACTTCAATAAGAGCTTAGTGAAACTTTTATTATGGTTCCTGATACCGTTTGAAACTCATCTGACACTCCAAATTCAACTCGAGTCAGCAAAACAGTTCAGTAACTTGCCTTAGTTCACGGTTTTGCTTCAAAAACCAACAAAACTCACATTTTTCGTATTCAATTGAGTTTTACTTTGGCATTGTGTTAAACGTGACTGTTACAAACCCACACATATTGGTTTTTAAAAAAACAACAACATAAAACTAGAGCAGGCTGAAAAGTGTCAATGAATATTATTGTGAATTTTGATTAAAAACAAGGGGAGGGGAGGATTTTGTGAAACGTGTCTCTGGGTGTGTTACTCTAGCATATATCTCCTGATGTTAAACTGTTGCGTTTCATGCACATAGATCAGATAGAACTATCTATTTTTACGATCCAGTAATATGTGCAGTGCTGTACAGTGCATAAAAATGAAGATAGTCACTGAGGTTAAGAAAATTTTATCTCTAGCCCCAGCTCTGGAATCAGAGCCACTGCTTTATGCATGGACCCCAATAATGTCCTTGCTCTTTTGCTTTTCATCAGTTGTGCTGAGACAAAAAGTGAGAATCTTGGAAACCCTATAACAAAATTGTCACTTTTAAAAGTTGTCTACTTCAACTAGCTCCTTGTAGGAATTTCTAATATGCATTTTTCATTAAAAATGCACAATGAACTACTATTGGTGTCTTTGCACATCAGAACATATAGTACGCTAGACATTCAGAACCTAATACTGCAATGTCTTGAGTGCCTCGTGTGTGGGGCTTCACATCTTTACCTTTCCATTTAAATCGGTGGAAGATGAAGGGTGCTCTGTCCTTGTGAATTGTGCCCAATGTGCCAGAAAAGATACCTTTGCAAAAATGAGATTTTGTTTTTTAAACAAAACTAAAACTAAGAGTCAGGACTTCACTTATCTCTACAGTGGGAGATCTTAAAATTAGCTAACACAATTGCACTTTTTTTCCTGAATTTGTGGGTTCTTAAATTGCTTTTCTATTCTTCTCATGCAGTATCTGGGAAACTGTTCAGCTGTCATAATCATGTAGGTGTTTAGCTTTAGTATTGTGAATCCTTGTCATGTTTTGGTGATATCCAGCATATTGCTTTTGAAAGGGGGCAATATTTCTCACAAACCTGTAGACTTTAAAATTTTGATAATAAACTGCATTGTCTTAGATATTGAATATTAAGATAGCTCATACTGCCTATGGTATTTGGTGGGTAAGTCCTAGCCACCTGTGCAATGATTGGTTAAAGAGGCTGTAGGCTGGAGTGGGTGGATCTTCATGGAGTTCAGGAGGAAAGTTATTCTATTTCCAGGACACTTTGCAGTTGCTGTTACCACTACTAGGCAGTAATGGCAGAGCTGTCCCTGAAACATGCACTACTATGATGTGGGCAAGTTTGACCTTTATCATTTCATACTCCTTTGACCTGATCTGCATTTCCAGGCTCAATGACGCAGCAATTTAAAAGGAGACGTGAGAGCTGCCCCAGTGCATAAGTGCAAGAGTTGTTTGTCCTCATTCGGCCTCCACCAGCGCACATTGGTGTTTATGCATGTGATAGAAGCACTATGAGTTGAGCTGCATTTAAGGCCCTCCCTGTTCCGAGATGGGAAAAGAGAAGGATTCCATCTAGGCGCTAACCCCTATATTAAAAGATTTGTGTTTTAATGAGGATCAAGATTAAAAGTACTCCATGGAAATTTGTACTATCTTACCTTTCGTTAACATATCTTACAAATAAATGTGGGATTATAGGTCACTTAAACAAAACATTTTTTTTTTTTTTTGTTCTCAGCGTAACCTACAGCATGCTTTGAGACTATGGGATTTTATTTTTAGCCAGTAAGTAAAGACATAATTATGAGTGGTATTAAATAGTATTTTCAGATCTATGTCTTTCTCATGAAAGACAGAAAGGAGGAGATGTTGTCAAAATCTAACTTTTTTGCCAATCGTCTCTCATTTTAAAAGACAATAAATTTGCATTCATATAACAATTTTTTAAAGAAATAATTGTTCTGCTAACTTTCACTTTTGACACCAAGTTAATAGTAATAATATTAATCTATGTGTGAAATCTAATTAAATCCTATTGCTTGCAAAACTGAACAAATGTAACTTAAGGGCTCTGCGATTTCAAAATTGTGATGTGGAGCTTTTTAATTACACTTGACCACATTTTGATATCTTGCTTTATTGTGTTCCTTTTTTATAATTAGGAAAGGAACCTACGGGCAGGGAAAAAAGCAAGTAATTCAAAACTAAAAGAAAAATAAATCCTATTACTAGACAAATGTTTCATTTCCATAAAAAATTGACTCATGCAATTACAAAGGAGAGATGAATAGCAGATAGAGGAAAATATTACGATCTAGAAAACTACAGCACTTGTGAGGACTTATTTCCATAAATGAGTGTGGTGCCACAACAGGAAAATCAAATGATTTCTGAATATTTATTTTATGCTTCCTGTTAAAATGTGGACCCAGATACCAAAGCAGCATATTTTTATGCTCATAGTAATTGCTTATTTGTGAAAATGCCTCCGAAGTGGAAATAAATTATTGCATTCTGCAAAAACAAACAAGGACTGTTTCTCCATGGAGAACCAGAAGGACAGAAATGTATAAATTGAAATATTCACTTTGGGCACCATCCTGCTACCAGGAAAGTCTACAGGCATTCAGTGGGAGTGTATTTCACCATTCCGGGCTAAATGAGAAATATACAACTTTAGTTTTTCTTTCAACCTTGTGTGGTGTTTAGATGCTGCTTGTATTATTAGAACTGGGAGCACTGGCTGTTGGGAGTCTGAAAGGACAGGAAACAGGAAGGAGGGGGGAGAAGTTGAGGAGGCTGGGAGAGTTACAGTGTGTGCCTCTACAGCTTGGAAAAGAGACTTCCACTGTAAATAAAGCTCTGTTAAAGTTTAATACCTTGCTTGGTGGATACAACACCTTGATAGATGGGGAAATGCTTTATATCTATACATTGAAATAGCATATTGAGCAACCTTGTTTGTATCTACAGAAAAGTTCCTGGGCTCATTCTGCATGGTGCTGAGCCCTCTTAACTCACTTCCAAGTCGTTGGGAATTGAGGACTCTTATGATTTTGTAGTTTGCTAGTGGTTTGGTCCTGTTGTAGGCTGGATATCATATTAAAGTATATGTACTATTTGACATGGGCACAATACATTTTAATTAAAGATCTGTGACTCTGATTCAGCAAAGCTGAAGCACTGGACTTCAGTGAGGCACAAGCACGTGCTTAAATGACTTGCTGAACTTGGGCCGAAATAGATTTGACTGTGGTTACCTTAGAATAGGGGAGGCATACTTGTGATAGCTAAATTAAAGCTAGCACAGGTAACAATAGCGGTAAAGATGTGGTGGCATGAGCCAACAACCAGTGTACATACTCAGGATCCCTCTGCCTGTGTCTAATTCTGATAGTTGAGGCTCCACTGTGGCACAGCTTCCAGAGAGAGACATGTGGATGTGGGAAGCAGGATCTCTTCACAGATTGGACATTGGACATTGACATTGGAATATCCACTGCTTGTGCAAGAGATCCTGATTTTGTTGACTTTCTGTGCATGCTGCAAGGTCCATCCATTTATTCTGTTAGTTTGTTTTTTTCCTTCTTCCCCTAAAGGGGATCGATTAGGATGTTTGGTTTTGTGGATAGATGGTTTTGCCTTTAACTGACTTTTGGGCCTGACTTGTCATTACTCTGCAGCTATTTACACCAATGCAAAATGGTTTATCATTCTCATTTGGTGATGGTTTGCACTTTGCACTGGGGTAGATGACTACACAAGGTGCAGGGTAATGGAGAGTCAGGCCTCTTGTGTGCATTTTGTTTTCAATTGCCCATGCTCCTGGTGAGCAAGATCTCTATTATATAAAATAGAACACAAGGCAGAAAACAGCCCGCTGCTTCACACACAAGCACATTCTCATCTATATGAGCACGTAGTGTTTTAACTATATTTAAGGCAGTCAAAAACACTTAAGAGACAGAATTAAATCAATATACCAATGAAACTGGCAACAATTCTTGTCATAGCAGCATTCTAAAGGCTCTAGTTCCTTGCAATTTTGACTGCCAAATGAAGTAAAACAGTATTAAATCCAATTTAGCTGACCTGCCATTAATCCATAGAGTTTCCATTGCTGTGAATGTGTTCAGAGAACCCAAGTGCAGTTTCTTTTTAATTCCAAGTTTAATGATCAGTGCAGTCCATGAAGAAATCACTTTGATTCTTTGGTGAACCCTGAGATATAATTCACAAGATCATTCTCATGTAAATCTGTAACAATACAGTGTTGGTAATTATGCACGCTTGGGAAAGGAGAAGATTGTTTTCCATCATTTTAATTATATGAAAAAATACTTGAAATTTCTCAAACATTAAAAATATGAAACATTTTTAAGTTTTTAAAACTTTGGCATTTCTTGAGCTTTGTATTTACATGGCTTCTTAGGGAAACACTTCTCTGAGCTTATTTTAAAGACTGATTCTATTGTCAGTGTTAATAGAGAATAACTATTTTTCAGGCTCTTTTGATATTAGGATATTTCATTTACTTGGAACAATTTTAAAGTAACCAGTGAAGCAAATTAATTATTGCTGTTTTTCTATAGTCCTCTTTAATTATACAAAAGAAGGCTTCAATAATAACTTTTCCATAACTCTTGTTATGCAAACAAGTAAAATGAAGCTATTAATAACTAACTAGTCTTCCAGCACATCATAACTCAGTCAATTAGAATCTTTCTGCAAGACTAAGAGCTTTTTGAATAGTTCTTCAAGGCATAAGGGGGAGGGGGGGAAATTGCTATTAAATAATTTAGTTGTCAGTAGCTCTAATTTTCTAATGATTTCTTGGCTTGTGGCATTTAATATATAGCTGATGGGGCTCAACATCAAGGGTCTTCTCCTGTATGATGCTGAGCACTCTATCTGTTTGAGGTACTTTTACATGGCTCCCATTACCATAGTGTGTGAATGCCTCACATTGTTGATTCCTGACAACATCACTGAACTATTATCTACATTTTACAGACTGGGATCTGAGGCACAGAGAGGCTCAGGGACTTGTCCAGGCTCACACGTTTTCTTGTCCACTTGCCTCCGTGTAACATTGTGACTCTAAGCCCCCGGGGCAGAGTTTGTCTTTTTAGTTAGTAGTTTTGTACAGTGCCTTGCATAAGTAAATCCTTGGCTGGAGTTCCTAGATGCTCCTATGATAAAGAAGAGTAATAATAAGGTGCTTGGCATTTCACAAGGTAGCAGGAAGCTATTTATCCCAGGAATTTTAGCTATTCCTATCATGGCCTGGGGAAAGATTACATATATAATTGTGGAAAGCTTTGAGCCTGGGCGATGCACATGTGCGTCAGGATGTTGCAAGGTAGTGAGTGCCTTCATTGTGCAGTGGGTGACAAGGGCACTCAGCACCTTGTACGATTAGGCCCATTGTCTCTTTAGTGCCTTTAGGTGCAGATGATTGCTCGTGACATGAGAAAATGTGCAACTGACAAACTCACACCTCTCAGGTGGTGCTGGCAGATAAGATTGTTAATATGTGCTGAAGTATTTGCAGTTTGAGTGAAAACTAATTAGCTAAATAGAGCCCCTTGAGCTGGTTGTAAAATAGTTTTAGGAAGTATTTTATTGAGAAGATGACTAAAATCCCTTAAACTGGGATTTTATATAGAGCAGAAATGAGCCCACACTGCAAAGTTGGAATATTATCCTGCCCTAGCCAAAACTTTGGAGGTATTAAGATTTTATATTACTAGGGTTACCATTCGTCCGGATTCCCCCGGACATGTCCGGCTTTTTCGGGTTAAAAATAGCGTCCGGGGGGAATTTGTCAATGTCCGGACTTCCCCTCCTCCCCCCCCATGCAGAGCGTGCGCGCGGCTTACAGACCAGCCGGGGCTCCGACAGCCAGAGCCAGAGCCCTTCCTGCACTCTCTCCTGAAACTTGACACCACTCCCCTCCTCTCCCTCCCTCCCCCTCCCTGCATTCACAGATCGCGGGCCGTTCGCTGTCTGGAGCTCCGACCCTGCTGCCCTCCCCCGCTGTCGAGCACGCTGCTCTGCAGCACAGTAAGGGGGCCGGGGGCCAGAGAAGCGGCAGGGAGGTTCGGGGGGGGGGTAATCAAGAGACAGGGAGCAGGGGGGAGGGTTGGATGGGTCAGGGAGTCCGGAGGGGGGCTGTCTGGGGGTTGTCTGGTGGTTGGGGGTGTAAGGTTTTGGGCAGTCAGGGTACAGGTGGGGGGGTCTCAGGAGGGGGCAGTTAGGGGATAAGGAACAGGGAGGCTTAGGTAGGGGATGGGGTTCTGGAGGGCAGTTAGGAGCAGGGGTCCCAGGAGGGGGCTGTCCCGGGACAAGGAGTGGGGGGGAGGGTTGGGGGTTGTGAGGGGGCAGGAAGTGGGAGGGAGTGGAAGGGGCAGGGGCGGGGCTAGGACAGGACGGGGGCGGGGCTAGGGCGGGGCTCCTCCCGTCCTCTTTTTTGATTGTTGAAATATGGTAACCCTAATATTACTTTATATGAGAGAGAAGGGACAGTCAGAAAGTTGGATTCAGATCTGAACTTCTCCAAAGATCACTATGTTTGTATTCAGGATTTTGTTTTGGGCCCAGCTCTAAAATCAATACTTCTGTAATCAAGGTAACATAATGGATTAAAATAATGATCGAGGCCTGATCTTCTGAGATGCAATCTCTATGCCTGTTGACTTTTTGTTTCTGGCGATTAATGTCCTACAGGATCTAGCCCTGAAATCCTAGTAATGCAAAGAGGGGTGAAATCAAGTCCTGTGCAGAAGATCAGTGGGCCTGTGCACCACCTCAGCACCTCTTAGACCAGTGAAGTAAGCCATAAGTGATGTATAGGCCTTGTGCTGTTCTAGTTTCCCCCCCATTTTGACTTCCCATCTGATCTCTCTCTCCATCCCTGAGTTCCTCATTCAAACTCAGTGCCCCCCAGACCCTTTCACTTACTCCTTGTCCTAGTCTCTTTGCCCACCCAGTTTTCTCTACATCCTAGCTCCTTGTTGGATGTCTCTTCTTACATTCACTTATTTCTACTCTCTTTGTCAAGCCAATCCCAGTCTTCCCCTCCTATCCCCCAGCTATTCATCTGATATTAGTGCTCTCCTCATGAACCCCCCAGCTCGCCTCCCCTTCCCACTTCCTCTTAACTGACTTCTAATCTTAGCCTCCCCTTCCCTCCAGCTCCTAGTTTCCTCACCCAACCAGTCCCATTCCTCCCATGCACACTCCAGTCCAAGTCTCACCAGACTCCTTGCACAAATCTACATCTCCCTCCCCCTCTGCCCCCCGGGATCCAGCTTTTGTCCTCTCTGCATTTGAGTCTGACCACTTCCCTTTCCATGCCAGGAGGATCAGTTAGTACTTAGGAGTGACAGGCTCTCTCCTCTCCGTTTAAGTGCCTGGGCACACCCTATCCTGGAGTAAGTCTGACCGGGAAAGTCTATCTTCACCTCTATATTCCTTTTTAGGGGAGAATACTCATTTGCTCTGTGGGAGATGGCACATGCACAGTCTGCTCAGCACTAGGAACTGAGAGGATGGAGCATGCTTGTTGTGGATGGAATTTTGGAATTTGGTTACTTAAATCTACTAAAATTTTGTATTGGGCATGTGCAAGCTGTGATATCCCCCTCCCCCTCCCCAAAAGGCTTATAACTTGGCCATATTTCAGCAGGGCAGGAGGGAAAGCTCCGAATGAAGGGAAAAAAGGGCATCTCTGACACAAAGGCCAAATTTCAAGCCCCAAAGCATGGGAGTGCTAGAGCCATTCAAATAAAAGTTGGCCATGTGACATTGCACCCCATAATGCTTTATAGAAATATGCTTATGAATGTAAATATGACATAACTGGAATATGCTTTGTTACATATGCCATGTAACATATCTTTGCAAAGGTTATGTTCTACTGAATGTATTCATCCTATTTGTATGCATGTATTTTTATATCTGAAGTTATAAGTTGGCTCTACGCTTGTATTTAAAGTCTTTGCTGTAGGAAGCACATACGACAGATTTGGTCAACATAGCGTGAAGGGTTTATTCAAGTAATTAGGAGTACTTAACTAACAATGAACATTGAAAGATGCCAATCCACATCTGAGCTTTCCTGGGAAACTTCAAACTAACATGTAGACAATGGCATTGGCCTGTAAAGAACTGAATCATGCATGGACATGTGACTCCAAAACTCCATCTTGTAACTGTGATTCTACATAGGAGAGAGGGGTTTCCACCCACAAGACAGAGACTATATAAGACCCTGGAAACTCCTCCATTTGGTCTGCAGCTGGCACAAAAAATAGCCTCTCCACCTCAAAGGGATGTCTGAAAGAAACTGGAACAAAGGACAGTAATGACAGGGGTGTGAGTGTTTGCTGGACCCAGACTAGAAGAAAGTGTAGTCTGTAAAAGAAGCTTATTGGAACATCTCTGAGGGTGAGATTTACCTGCATTTAGTTTCTTACTATATTAGGCTTAGACTTGCGTGTTTTATTTTATTTTGCTTGGTAACTTACTTTGTTCTGTCTGTTATTAGTTGTAACCACTTAAATCCTACTTTTTGTATTTAATAAAATCATTTTTTTACTTATTAATTAACCCAGTGCAAGCAATTATTTTCTGGGGGAGCAAACATCTGTGCATCTCTCTCTATCAGTGTTACAGAGGGCGAACAGTTTGTTTACCCCATATAATCTTTATACAGAGTAAAACAGATTTATTTGGTTTCGATCCCATTGGGAACTGGGTATCTGGGTGTGCTAGCGTGTCTAGCACAACCAGGTAAGGTACTGAAGTCCCAAGCTGCCAGGGAAAATGGGCTCAGAGGTAGTCCCAGCACATCAGGTGGCAGTTCCAAGGGGTTTTCTGTGACCCCAACCCATCACAGGCCATAATATTTTAGATCTGCACATAACCTATTTTTTCCTACCCTATTGTTGAAAAAGGCTGACCCACATTTGCTGATTTTCCCCCCTACCCCCCCCCAAAAAATGAAGTCTGAGGTAACATCCATCATGGAATATACCAGCCCCAATGCTTAAAGTTTTTGGCAAAGTTATAAGCAACTGAGAAGAGTCTTATAGTAGGAAATGTTGGGCAACCTTAATAATATATAGCACCATCAGCCCTGCCTAGAATATATATATTTTTTTCTTGCCTGCAGATATAATGTTATGTTCTGAAAGATTTTATATTAATTAGATCAGGAAAACATTTTTTTTAAATCTTAAAACATGTTCATCATTCATCATACTTTACTAGTTCTAAGCAGTGTATTGCCCAATAACAGGCTTGTTTGAAAAGAGGAATGATGGCCTTTATTTCAAAATGGTACAGCTGATTACTGGAAAATGGAGAATGGCTCTCTGCATTTTAAATAAGAGTACCATATTCCATTGTACAAGGCACACTCCTCTGTATCTCTTTTTCAGTGACTTCCATGGGTATAAATATTACCATAATGAGAGGAAAGAAGCTTTTAGAACCATGGATACAGGATCCAATCTGATAGAACTGTTTCACATATTAATAAGCATCAGAAGATATTTTTTTTAAAAAAGGCAGAGCTATTAGTATCTTCTCTAATGCGTGGGTCCTGCAAGGGCTTATTCACATGCTTAACTTTTAATGCAACTATTCGGATGATTAAAGTCTCTGGAATTTCTCATTCAGGTAAAATTCAAAATTTTTGCAGGATCAGGGCCTAAGATGTTTTCCTACACGTTTCACTGAAACGATTCTCTATTTAGATTTTGCAATAAAACTTGCTTTTATTTGTTACATCAGCATTTGTTTTAAACAGTTTTATTTCTCTTAAGATAAAGCGTCTTTTAATCCCCAAAGATTTTTTCTGCATTTTGCAGAAGCCAGCCCTCGCTGAACAGAAATTAAGTCTATTATCCTCCGGTCCATGGAAAAACTAATGATGATTTAATTATAAATGATGATAAAATACTTCAATTACTTTGATAAATAATTAACATTAGCAATGCAAATAGTCGGTAAATGCTCAAGAACTGCACTAGAAGTAGAGAGTCTGCCTTGAGATCCACAATAAGTTCAGTACTGTTTTTCTTGCCGCTGATAGGTACAGATGTATATTCAAAAGATGACTTAATTATTCTGTACACAAATGGGGATTTTAACCTTATAAAGTATCAAGTTATGTCTTTTTTTTTTTTTTTTTCATTTAAAACAAAACAAATACCTTCATAAACTTAGCTATACAGGTGAAACCTTTTCAATGATACTTAGTTGCCCAACTTCCAACAGGATTTAGGTACCTAATTGTGCCTTTTGAAAAATGCTTTTCAAAGTTAATGCTTTCTTTAACATGTGGGTTTACATCCTCCCTTATCCTCAGAGCCAGTCCCACTAAGTCACTGGGATGTCAGTGTAATACATCTCATTTCATAGGTCAGTGGTTTGTTTTTAGTGTTATCCTGAAAGAGACTTGGACCAAGATTTCTAAAATGAGTATCCTAGACCCATAGCTAGGTATTTAAAAGAAGTAGCCTCATTTTCAAAACTGTTGAGAATCCAAACATTTGCCTTAATCTCACTTGGAGCTGTTGGGTGCACAATTGACTCAAGGAGTTCATTCTACAAACTCCCTCCCAAAGCCTGCACCCCCTCCCTTTGCACCGCCTCCCACCCCCAAACTCCATCCCAGAGCCTGTACCCCTCACCCCATCCTGCACACTCACCCCCTGCCCAGCCCAGAGCCTGCACCCAGCACCCAAACTCTATCCCAGAGCATGCACCCTGCACCCCTCCTGCACCCTAGGACCTGCACCCCAGACCTCCTCCCAGAGCTTTAGGCAAGTGGGGGGGGGGCGGGTTCTGGGCACTACCAAAATGTCTACAAACCTGCCACCCATGCAAGTGGATAAGGGTCAGGGCAGTCAGGGGACAGGTCGGGTCCTAGGGGGGCAGTTAGGGTCGGGTGTTCTCAGCAGGGGGCAGTCAGGGGACAAGAAGCAGGGGAAGTTGGGGATTCTGAGGGGGGCAGTCGGGGTGGGAAGTGGGAGGGAGTGGGGCAGGGGCGGGGCTAGGGCAGGGCTTCCTCCCCCCCAGTGTCCTCTCTTTTGATTGTGGAAATATGGTAACCCTAAACAAGGTGTAAATTTTTCACAATGAGGGTAATGAACCATAGCAACAATTTACAAAGAATTGTGGTGGATTTTCCATCTCTTGCCATTTTTAAATCAAGATTGGTTGTTTTTCTAAAAGATATGATCTAGGAATTATTTTGGGTAAATTATATGGCCTGTGTTATACAGAAGGTCAGACGAGATGATTTCAATGGTCCTTTCTGACACTGGAATCTGACTCTGACAAGAACAAGTTTGTTTTCCCCCAAATGATCGCTCCATTAGTGATTTGATTTTTTTTTTTTTTTTTTTAAGTAGACCGTCTAATTAGTTTTTGTCCTCTGGTATTAAGTGAATGACTCTTTGGATCTACGTTCTGTAGTTTTGTTCTCGCATGTTAAGCTGGTGTACTGTTTTGTGAAAGGAAAGATGGTTAGAGAGCTGGTGGCAGAATGCTGCCATCAAAACTGAATTATGATGTTCTGGAAATGTTGGAAGAAAAAAGGCTTTTAATATTTCATTTATACTATGGTGGAGGTCAAGATTTAATTTGTAGATTGCTTGCTTAATCCAGGCTTTGATTTTCCTCAAGGCTGGTATCAGGCGGTTGCTGTTCTGCCTCACTGGATGTCTCATGTCGAGTGCTGTGAGAGGAGGATGATGGAGAAGAACCCAACAAAGCGTAACTAAGGCTGTTAAAAGGCTTAGTGAGGAGCTATATACTGAATTGCTTCCAGTATGCTATTGCCACCCAGCTCTGTATCTCTGTCTCCTTCGGAGAGAATAGCTGAAATTAGGCTAGAGAGAGTATTTTTGCAAGCAGTCGTTTTGATGAGCTTTCCATGTTATTAATACACAACACGGACAGTACTACACAGTGTGAGAAGAATTAACCTTGGTATTTTTAGTGCTAAAAGGAGTAAAAGCCAATCAAAAGCCAAGAAGTTGAAGCTCTTTCATGAAAATGGCATTAAAACAGCTGTTTCGCTCCCCCAACCCCTGTGGTCTGAACAGTTAATGTGATAAAAATTTGAGAGAGTTTTCACACAGACATTTAATTAAAATGAAATTGCCCATCATTGTTACAGGCTACACAGAATCTATTTTTATGTTGATATTATTCTAATACTTTAATAGGCCAGGATTGAATTTGCATCAATATGTTAGTACAACTTGAATTTAGTTTTGATTGAACTCTTTAACTGGAAGCAAATGCAGGCTGCGGCATTAAGTACTTATGGGAAAAGATATTTCTCTTCCCTTAGGAAAGAAAGGGACAGCGTTTAGCCAGAATCTGCCTTTCTTTCCCTTTTTTTTTTTTTTTTCTACTATATGGGGCTGTTTATAGCCACTCATAGTTGAAGTGAATGGGATGGGATGTTGAAAGGAATACCCCTTCACTAGAATTTCTGCAGTAGTGTGGTAATCTAGATGTGTATTTTCCCATCAATACATGGGATTTACATTGCTAGCTTCAATTATTGCTAATTGGGGTTAGTAATATAAATTTCCCCTGCATCGGGGAAGAATTGATCCTTTAATTTACCATGCTAAACTTCAAGACATTTTGTATTTTAATAATTTCCTCTATTGACTATAAAAATGCAATGCAATACTGTGTGAGAGCGCTCAAGCAGCAACATTCATCAAAGAAACAGTTCCTACTAAGTGCTCTTGTCTCTGAGGAAGGAGGAATAGCTGAAGAAGAGAAAGGTGGAGCAAGGGAGTCTATGATTATGATTGTCCTTGGATTTTCTAAGGAAGCAAAATCAACAGACTGAGTTTCTGATTCCACACTGTGCAATTTACAGAAGGTAGTTACAAAGGATTGAGAGCTCAGTACTGAGAGAGTGAAATCTCCTGCTCATTACTGAACAGGGAGAGCACGAACAGCAGCAGTGCAGCTTCCCTACAATATCCTGCCATCTCTAGAGCAGTGGTTTTCAAACTTTTTGGGGGGGGACCCAGTTGAAGAATATTATTGGTGCCCATTACCCAACGGAGCTGGGGATGAGAGGTTTGCGGGGCGGGAGAGGCTCAGGGCTGGGGCAGTGGTTTGGGGTGCAAGAGTGGGTCAGGACTCTGGGGCTGGGGATGAGGGGGTTGGGTTGCAGAAGGGGCTCAGGGCTGGGGCCGAGGGTTGGGGTGAGAGCTGTGGGGCAGGGACAGGAATGAGGGGTCAGGGTATGGGAGGGGGCTCCGGGCTGGGGCAGGGAGTTGCGGTGTGGGAGGGGTCAGGGCTCTGGGCTGGGGGTGCAGGCTCTGGAGTGGGGCCATGGATGAGGGGTTTGGGGTGCAGGAAGGGGTTCTGGGTTGGGGGGATCAGGGCTGGGGCTGGGGTTGCGGTGTGGGAGGGGGTCAGGGCTCTGGGATGGGGATGAGGGGTTTGGAGTCTAGGAGGGGCTCTGTGTTTGGGGGAGCCTCAGGTTGGGGCAGGGGTTGGGGTGCAGGAGGGGGTCCCGGCTCTGGTCTGGGGGTGCAGGCTCTGGGGTGGGGCCATGGATGAGGGGCTTGGGGTGCAGGAAGGGGTTCCAGGTTTCAGGAGAGCTCAGGGCTGGAGCAGGGGATTGGGGTGTGGACTTACCTCTGGCGACTCCCAGTCAGTGGCACAGCCAGGGTGCACCGCAGACTGCGCTGCACCCCCGAAGCAGCCAGCAGCAGGTCTGGCTTCTAGAGGGAGGAGTGCCGCAAACCCCGCACACACACCCCATTCCCATTGGCCAGTTGCCGGGCAATGGTTGTGTAGAGCCAGTGCTCGGAGCAGGGGCAGCAAGTGGAGCCCCGTGGGCCCCCTGACCCAAACCGACTACTGGCTGCTTCCGGGGCACAGCGCATTGTTGAAAAAGGTAGGCACTAGCCTGCATTAGCGGGGCAGCATCAGAGAAGGGCGAGCCAGTGCCTTACATGCTGTGACCCAGTAATCAGGGCCGGTGCAACCTATTAGGCGACTTAGGCGGTCGCCTAGGGCACTAGCATTTGGGGGGTGGCATTTTCTTCAGCAGTGACCTCAGCAGCCAGATCTTTGGATGCCCCGGTCATTGTCGGCATTTAGGCGGAGGGAGCTGTGGGGGGTGGAGGGGTGGGAAGGGCCGCCTGCAGCAAGTAAGGGGGGAGGGGCGGCACACTGGGGAACTCCCCGCCCCAGCTCACCTCTGCTCTGCCTCGTCCCCTGAGCACGCCGCCCCGCTCTGCTTCTCTCCCTCCCAGGCTTACTGTGCCGCGAGCCTGGGAGGCGGGAGAAGTGGAGCAGCGAAGGTGTGCTTGGGGAGGAGGCGGAGCAAAGGTGAGCTGGGGCGGGGAGCTGCTGCATGGCTCTCCGGGTGGGGGGTAGCTGCCACGGGGGGGGAGGGGGCGCCTCAGGGCGGGGTGGTGGGGAGCTGCTGCGGGAGAGGTGCCTCAGGGCGGGGGAAGTGGGGAGCTGCCACAGGGCTTGGGAAGGGGGCGGAGTAGAGGTGAACTGGGGTGGGGAGCTGTCGCACAGCTCCCCGGGCTGGAGGGGGGGAGCTGCAGCAGGGGAGGCACCTCAGGACGGAGGGGAGGGTGGGGAGCTGCCGCGGGGGAGGCACCTCAGGGCAGAGGGGGTGGGGAGCTGCCGCGGGGGAGGCACCTCAGGGCAGAGGGGGTGGGGAGCTGCCACAGGGCTCGGGGAGGGCGCAAGGTGGAAGTTTCGCCTGGGGCGCGAAACATCCTTGCACCGGCCCTGCCAGTAGTGGTTTGAAAAACACTGCTCTAGAGAATGCCAGGTGGCTGGAGGGCAGAATTCAGTCTCTGTGACCCATTCAGTTCTTTTATCTCACTTCTGGGGCTGCCAACAAGGGCACCAATTGGCTGCAAAAATAAGGAGATTTTACCAAAACTATGTAGAATATTTTGAAATGGAACATCTTTTATAGAAATGGCCACTAAATGGCATTGCTGGGTATGCATGCAGAGGGAAGATGTAACAGTGAAACAGCACTCCGATCACTGTCAGTATGGCCCTCCAGATGGCCAACCAGGACTCAAAAGAAATGTTAATGTTCTGCTGAGAGGTACTGGTGACTGCTTGGATCACAAACCTCTTTGAGATTGGGTGTGAACACACCCTTTGCTTAGGATAGTTCAAAAAAACACTTAATGGGCCACACCTATAACGAGGCCTTTTACGGTATGTCTACCTTTCAATTAAACACCCACAGCTGGCCCAGGCAGTTGGCTCAGGCTCATAGGCTCAGGCTAAAGGGCTGTTTAATCGCGGTATAGACATTCAGGCTCGGGCTAGAGCCTGGGCTTTAGAACCCTGCAAGGTGGGAGGGTCCCAGAACTTGGGCTGCAGCCTGAACCTGAAGGTCGACACTGTAATTAAATAGTCCCTTAGCCCAAGCCCTGTGAGCCTGAGTCATCACCCACCGGCCAGCTGTGGATTTTTAGGTGCAGTGTAGATATAGCTATTGTCCGTCTGAACATTAGCACCATGTGGGTGGTGTGTTCCACTGGGTATTGTTCTGACCAGTAGCATGACACACACAAATTGAGAATAGACGAAAAAAGAGGTAGGCTAAGGCAAGAAAGCCAAACAGCCTGTAATCACTTGCTAGACAAGAGAGCTCTTGGGTCTGGTGTTAGTGTACAGGTCAAAGCCTCTTTAGCATAGAAACTGCTCTTTTTTGTTTTTCGTTCCTCCTGTTTCAAAGATACACAACTTTATACATTTCTTGTAAATAAAAAAGATTACATCAAAGAAAATATCAGGGTCTATCAATTTCTGCTTTCACCTGGAACATATCCAGGACCCCAGACTTTGACTAGCCACTCGGGTCACAAAGGGGCAACAATATGATAAGACATAATGTCACTTACATAAGAACAGCCATACTGGGTCAGACCAATGGTCCATCTAGCCCAGTATCCTGTCTTCCAACTGTAGACAATATCAGATGCGTCAAAGGGAATGAACAGAACTGGGCAATCAAGTGATCCATCCAGTCCCAGCAGCTCGCAGTCAGAGGCCTAGGGACATCCAGAGCACAGGGTAGCATCCCTGACCATCTTGGCTAATAGCTAGGGCCCTACCAAATTCATGGTCCATTTTGGTAAATTTCATTATTTCAGCTATTTAAATATGAAATGTCATGGTATTGTAATTGTAAGGGTCCTGTCCCAAAAAAGGGTTGGGGGAGGGGGGTGTCAGAAGTTTATTGGGGTGGGGGAGGTGGCAGTACCGCTACCCTTACTTCTGTGCAACTGCTGGTGGCGGCACAAAAGTAAGGATGGCGTGGTATGGTATTGCCACCTTTACTTCTGTGCTGCTGCCTGCAGAGCTGTGCCCTCAATCAGCAGCCGCCACTCTCTGGCCACCCAGTTCTGAAGCCCGCAATGCAAAAATAAGGGTGGCATGGGAAAAATATTTTCTTCTTTGCCTGCACTAAAACTTGACATTGTCCTGACTAATTCTGAGGACAGCTGGGCTATGGCTAGAAGAAGCAAAAGAACGCCTGCTTTACAGTCAGGGCAGGGAGATATAACACATTTGCCCATCTTTGGATTTTTTTTCCCATGTAGGGGCCAGAAATATTTCTGTAGCTCCAAGTACCCCCACAGACCAGTTGACTGGTATCCTAGCAAGTCAGTTGATGAATGTGATAGCAGTGTCAAGATGGTTCCCCAACACATGTGGCTTTATAGATGTTAACATATCAGTATTTTGGCACATGGTGGATTTAGATGTAGGCAGAGGGGAGTTTGTGTCCTTTCCCTAGCCCCAGTTCATATGGAGGTTGGATCTTTGCCTGGCTGTCCACGCAACTGGGGGGTGTCCTCTTCAGATAAATAGAAGATCCATTTAATTTTCCTTACTCAGTGTTGCGCACTGATTCAGACTGACTCTTTCCTCCCACTTGTCAATCTGCCCAAATTCATCTCAAGATTTATGATTTAGTCAGTTGGCCTTTGAGTCTTGTATGAAATCTTTAAAAAAAATTGTGGCTTCGTATAGTATTACGGTGAATCTATGTAATATGAACTGAGCTTCAGTTGGCTTCAGTTCTTCTGAATCTGAAAGTGAAATAAAATTGATAGAATTTAAGAACAGGGGAAGGACAACAAGGGATGAGTTTGTATGAACTCTTGGGAATTCAAACGGCCAAATTCTACACAGGTTTGTGTTTGAAGTACTTCATCTATCCACTCGAAATTGTAATACTGTAATGACACAATTGGTGTTTAATTTCAGCTAACATGATAGGCATAATGTCTCCATATGTTTCATATCTTTAAGATATCTGATCAATTCTTAAACATCAAAAACAAATATAAAAGAAAAAGGTTTCTACTACCTTTGCCATAATAATATGAAATGAGGCTTTTAATCCTGTAATAATCTGATATGGGGTTAAATTGGGCTGGCTGCTTTAGTGCCATCCGGTCCATAAAATGACAGCATTAAAATGGGTTTAGCATATTTATTATAAACTGATAATTTGTTTTGATGGAAAATTCCAGGCATGCTTACTCCAGTGAACCTGGGTTTCAACTCATCCTGACTAGTGAGCTTTTTGTGATTGTATAGCAGTTCAACCGGGCAATGAGAATCCATGCCAAACTCCATCTGGACTAAACCACGCTCAGTACTGAGAGAAAAAGATGACCATCTATTGAGGGAGCCATTGGACTGTCAGGACAGGGTTAATAGGCCTGAATATGTTTCAGAGTAGCAGCTGTGTTAGTCTGTATCCGCAAANAAAAGGCAATGCTATTGGAGCCAAAATGTGACTTAAAAGCTTCTTTATGTAAGTAAAAAAAGCTTTTTCCAATTGTTTTCTTCAATAGCCTTTTACACAAGCATTTTGGTGGTGTACTTACTTTTAGCTTCACTTTTTCCTAAATTAGACTTAATGCCATTTGAGAAAGTAGGTACCACTTCCTAGATCCAGCAATGTAGTGTTTGAAATTCTATAACTGTTCATGTAAATATAATTTTCAAGGCAGCATGATGAATATTTAACATACTTTAAAAACAGTATTCAGGGATTTTTCTCTTGGGGAAAGAGACATTTACTTTCACAGTCCATTGCTTGTCTAGTATTTTTGATTCACTAATACTTCCCCACATCTGACTGTTATATCCTACAGTAATATTCATTAAGACAATAAGACAATGGAAGTTTTGAAACTGTTTTTTTAATGTCTAGATCACTTACCTGCAATGCACTATAAATAAAGAATACTTGAAGACCACTTGAAAGCTTCAGCTGGCATAGAATACAAATACTTGCTAGCTTGGCATTGATTAGATGCATATTACACAACTGCAATTGCCTGACAGCTGCCCTGGCTTCCTATCTATGATGGATCTCTTAAAAAGTTGATTCCAGTTTCAGAGAGACTGGTAGTTCTATTGGTATTCCCCATTTTAAATGTAAGGAACATGTAATATCGCTAAAAAACACAATGAACTTAGAAATCTACATTGGGTGTTCTTTAAACATGTCAACATTGACCACATCATCATCATCTGGCTGCAGAAGTTGGGATCAGTCCAAACACTGAGTTAACTATCTATAGTTTTGCACACGTGTGGGTGGAAAGTTAGGATGTTGGCTTCTGTTGCACCAATACACAAATTGAATTCCAGTTACCACACTTGACCTTCAAGCTTCAGGGCATGGTGCAAGTTCATCTCTTCTTCTGTAGACTTTGCTTGAAGGGGCATGTGTGTGTGCGTGTGTGTTTTTCTGTTTGTTCTTTAGTTTTGTTGGAGATTTTTCTTCTTTTATTAGTCAATATGGTTTGTGTTGTGTTGTTCTTAAACTCGTATGCCACTGGGAATGTCTTAGCCACTAAAAGCCTCTTGTAATACACCTTACAAGATTAGAGATTGCCTTGAGGGGTTGAATAATACTTAAATCTGGGAATTGGTTCTTTAGCTCAGCTGACTGTCACTGGCATCCTTCTCTTAATACACATACTCAGAATGGAGCACCAATCACAAGTGTTACCACTTATTAGAGAAAAGCGAAAACAATTTTGCTGGTACCTCCTGTGTATGTGTGTTCTAAGGTGTCTTCAAGATGACATACAGAAGCCTTTGTTTACAGTTCTTTTGTTGTTCCTGAAGAGCTAACCTGTTGGTGCTTCTCAGACTCTCAGCATGTTTGAGTTAAACATATAGCAACATTTTCATAACTCCAGGGACAATCTTGATACACTATAACAAAATAATACTCAGCAGATTGCAACATTTCCAATGATACTCACAAGGCATACTTTGTACAGATTTTATCACACTTCTGTAAAAGTGGTGACCATATTAGTGTAGATGGTCACCTTCCCTTTTAGACAGCATCACATCCCTATCTAAAGGTATCTTGGTTTAATAAAGGTTTTGAAGGCTGTTTAGATTTCTAATAGATCTAGTGGCAAAGTGCTTTCTGAAGAGCTGAGAGGTGGCACTGGCATTTTGACAGACTCTAAAGAGAATGAGTTGAAGGGATAGAGGGGAAGAAGAGATGCCAAATAATGAAGCTGAGTTTCCTGGAGGTTTTAAATCCAAATGACATTGTGTGGAGTAAATTGGAACCATGAATGGTCTTCACCTGCCTATCTTATCCAGATGATGGTCAGGTGCACTACCTTGCATTGAACTGGATGATGTCTTTCTACCTGAACTGAAGGAGAAAGCTGAATTTCTGACTTAGAGGCAGAGTCTAAACAAGCCATTTCAACTCCACGCCACTCCATCAACTAGATTGGGTGGGCCAGAAGATTGAACAGTGTTTCAGATGTGTTTTCCGGTTTTTATGTGAGGCTCTGGAATAGAGATTGCTGAGCATTTTTCAACAACGTTCCAATTTATTGGGACTAAATTTTTGTTGAAAAATTTCCCAGCTTGGGGAAAAAACCTTGAAGTAAAAGTTTTGTAATTGTTGAAACAGCATGTTTTGACATTTTCTAAAAGGGGAAAAAAAAATCCAATTTTCCTGTTTAAAAGGACTTATCATTTAGAAATAAAAGCTAATGATATATATTAATAATTTTAAATGGTTAATGTAAATAAAGCATTTCAAAATTATTGAAACATTGTCTCAATTGACCTGAACCAAAAATTTATTGGGATCTTTGGTTTGCAAAATATTGAGATTTTGAGTCTGTCCCATTTCAGGATGGGGAAAAAAATCAAAATATGAAATTTTCAGGGGATAAGAAATCCATTTTCTGCCCAGCTATAAAGCCAAAATAAGTATAAAGTAGGGCTGTCAAGCAATTAAAAAAATTAATTGTGATTAATCACACTGTTAATATTAGAATACCATGTATTTGAATGTTTTGGATGTTTTCTACATTTTCAAATATATTGATTTCAATTACAACATAGAATACAAAGTGTACAGTGCTTGCTTCATATTTATTTTTAATTACAGAAATTTGCATTGTAGAAAACAAAAGTAATATTTTTCAGTTCATCTCATACAAGTACTGTAGTGCAATCTCTTTATCATGAAAGTTGAACTTACAAATATAGAATTATGTACAAAAAATAACTGCATTCGAAAATAAAAGAATGTAAAACTTCAGAGCCTACAAGACCACTCAGTCCTACTTCTTGTTCAGCCCGTCACTCAGACAAACAAGTTTGTTTACATTTGCAGGAGATAAAGCTGCGCACTTCTTGTTCACAATGTCATCTGAATGTGAGTACAGGCGTTCACATGGCACTGTTGTAGCCAGCGTCGCAAGATTATTACGTGCCAGATGCACTAAAGATTCATATGTCCCTTCATCTTCATGCTGATGACGGGTTCTGCTTGATAACGCTCCAAAGCAGTGCAGACCAACGCGTGTTCACTTTCATCATCTGAGTCAGATGCCACCAGCAGAAGGTTGATTTTCTTTTTTGGTGGTTCAGGTTCTGTAGTTTCCGCATCGAAGCGTTGCTCTTTTAAGACTTCTGAAAGCATGCTCCACACATCGTCCCTCTCAGATTTTGGAAGGCACGTCAGATTCTTAAGCCTTGGGTCGAGTGCTGTAGCTATCTTTAGAAATCTCACATTGGTACCACCTTTGCGTTTTGTCAAATCTGCAGTGAAAGTGTTCTTAAAACGAACATGTGCTGGGTCATCACCCGAGACTGCTATAATATGAAATACATGGAAGAATGCGGGTAACTCAGCAGGAGACATACTATCCTTCCCCAAGGAGTTCAGTCAAAATTTAATAAATACAGTATTTTTTTAATGAACATCATCAGCATGGAAGCATGTCCTCTGGAATGGTGGCCAAAGCATGAAGTGGCATATAATTGTTTAGCATATCTGGCATATAAATATCTTGCAATGCCAGCTACAAAAGTGTCGTGCAAATGCCTGTTGTAACTTTCTGGTGACATTGTAAATAAGAAGCTAGCAGCAGTATCTCCCGTAAGTGTAAGCAAACTTGTTTGTCGTAGCAGTTGGCTGAAGAAGAAGTAGGATTGAGTGGACTTGTAGGGCTCTAAAGTTTTACATTGTTTTGTTTTTGAATGCAGTTAAGTAACAAAAATCTACATTTGTAAGTTGCACTTTCACGATACAGAGTTTGCATTACAGTTCTTGTATGAGGTGAATTTGAAAAATATTTTTTTACAGTGCAAATATTTGTAATAAAAATAATATAAAGTGAGCACTATACACTTTGTATTCTGTGTTGTAATGGAAATCGATATCTTTGAAAATGTAGGAAAACATCCAAAATATTTAATAAATTTAAATTCGTATTTTATTGTTTAAAACTGTGATTAATATTTTACTTGTGATTAATTTTTTGAGTTAATTGCATGAGTTAACTGTGATTAATCAACAGCCCTAGTATAAAGAAGTAAATTTTGGAGAGTGTTCACTCAAATTTGTGTGTGTGTGTGTGTGTGTGTGTGTGTGTGTGTGTGTGTGTGTGTGTGTTTTTGCAGGGTGGTGGTGGTCAGGGCCGGCTCCAGGCACCAGCCCACCAAGCCTGTGCTTGGGGCGGCACCTGGAGGGGGGCGGCGCGGTGCTCCGGCTCCGGCCACCAGGGAGAGCAGAGCCGCAGTGGGCTCGCCGCCCTCCCCGGCGCTCTGTCCACCAAGGAGAGCGGAGCCCCGGCCAGGCTCTCTGGCCACCGGGGAGAGCGGAGCCCCGACTGGGCTCGCCGCCCTCCCCCTGGCCAGGCTCTCTGGTCGCCAGGGAGAGCGGAGCCCCGGCCGGGCTCGCCACCCTCCCCCCGGGGCTCCGGCCGATCAGGGAGAGCGGCCCACGGCCAGGCTCAGTGCCCTCCCCTGCCGCGCTGGGAGGGGGGGGGGCGGGCGGCAGGAGGCTTTTTTGCCTTGTGCAGCAAAAAAGCCAGAGCCGGCCCTGGTGGTGGTGGAAGTGTGTTTGCCATTCTCTGTCACAAAGCAGTTACTCTGGCAGTTTTTAAAAATGTGTGGGATGGTGATGTCACTATGCAGCTCCAGTCATGAGAAGTCTACTTCTTGCTTCTGGTCCAAAATGACTATGGAACTTGAGTATGGGGGTGGTAACAAACTTCACTGTTACTGTAGGTTTTTTAACACATTTAAGAGCCAGCTCTGAGCTCTGCTCTCTTTATTGCAGCTATGAGACTTCAGTAACTTAACGTATTGCAACAGTATTCTATGTCGCAGTGAAATATAGAGGTTTTAAAGGGATTGCAAAAAAGCTTACTTTTTTACAAGACTGTGTTTATAAGCAATTTTTGGGCAAGAAATAAAAGTAGAATTGGGTGTTGAACAGCCAAGAAGTGATCCTCTATTGATTTGGTGTTTCTTCTTTCTCATAGCTTAATTTTGTTTTACAAGCAACACCAGGGCATCTTTATACTGCATCTTTTCCTAGTTGAATAGAAACAGCATTCAATATGGAATCATTTGAAATTATAAAGATCTGAATTCTCCTCCCCTTCTACACTCACCCTGTTCTCTTTCCTATTGTATCCTCTTGGATAAAAACTTTCGAACAGCTTGGCCTTCTTCCAAAGTACTTAATTTTTACTATCCTGGTCTTCTTCCATCAAAGGTATTTTCCCAGTCTAACTCCCTGCTGACAGCACTTTAGAAACATGCCTGAATTGAAAGTGGTAGTTTTGGGAGTCTATCTTGCAAAAGTGTTCCTTTAATTCATTGAAATGGAATATTTGGATATTTCAGCTGTACGTCTGTGTTTCACATTATGGGTGCCCCAGAGGCCTACACATGGACCAGGACCCCTTTGTCCTGCGCAAACACAGAACAATAAAACAATCCCTGTCCCAAAGAATTGACGATTCAACTTGGTCATTTTGTTTGTGTCAGTACTTGCCTTTATTTATTTATTTATTTCAAAGGCAATAAAAAAGCTTGTCAGAAGTAGCTTTATAAATTTAAGATGTCATTCTTGCCTGGGATGGTTTAGCAGCATTGATTAGAGCGAGGGAAAAGCCAATAAATCCTCCCCCACTTCAAACATTAATATTTTATGTGTAGGTTCTCATGGATTTCATTATAACACTTTTTCTTTCCTTTCTATTAAACATTTTTAATGAAACATTTTACAGAATGTCCTACTTCACTTTCCTTTTTCCTGTTCCCAACTCCATGTTTTTCTTCTTTCCTTTGTAAATCTCTGTAACTCTTCCTTGGTCAATTTTAATATCTCTCCCCCCACACACCCCTTTCTCTCTCTATCTGCTGTCCTCCTACCCTGCAGTTTATGGTCTGTCTCATTAGATATCATTTGCCTTATTCTTTCCCCTCTCCTCTACAGTTTCTCCTGCTTTCCTATTCTCCTCAATATATAGGCTAAATCTTCATCCTTATTTTCCCCAAATTCATCAAACTCTCCAGACCATCCACATGCCACCTCTTCCCCTCAAAAACAAACAAATAAATAAACAAACAAAACTCCTCCATGGATCCCATCCAGGACTTGCTACCATGTTCATCTTCCATTCTCACTCTTTGGTATGGGGGGCGCTTCTATAGCAGGCAAAGATGTGGGGGGGATTTGCCCTGCCACAAACTCAGAGATTATTATTGTATAGACAGAGAAACTCTGATTCATAGGGGTTATGCATTGAAAGCATGTGTCTGGCCAATTAGGAAACCAACCTGGCTCTGGATGTATTCTCTGACAGCAGAGAGCAAGTACATGTTGCCACATTGGTATTCCGTGGATCAGACTAGGGACTGTGAAAAACATGGTCATGGATTGTAAGTGTCCCATGGTTTATATAGTTAGTATCAATAGACATATCCAGTCTATATTTAAATTGCCCAAAGAATTCTGCTTCTATAATGTCCCCATGCAATTCCCTCACTTATGAAAATCCTGTCACAATTACAAAAGTCTGCAATTCATTGTTCTCCCTGGGACAGTTAAAAGAAGTTTTCAAGGACCTAGTAGCAGCATGCACATGTTTCTGAACTGCTAGTGGAATAGCCGTTTACGTACTTTTTCACATCTCCTTTTATGAGACAGCCATTTTTCTTTAGGGGGAAAAAAGTCTGTAGTGTTAAATGTGTAGACTCCGTTTTGTAATTTTCCAGTGATTGACTTGGTGCAGCGGTCTTCCACCATCCACTCTGAATTCAGTAGTGTGAATCTTTAGCCTAGACATTTTCTTCTGGGGGGCAATAATTAATGCTGTAGTGATAATCTTTGAGCTAGTTTTAAATATGAATGGAATTACTGTATCATCTCATTCAGTTCCTTTTTACTCTGCAAAGGGAGTGTTTGCACTGCTAGTGTCCAGCTGGCTCTGGTGGAAGTTTGCCAAACACAAGCTTTAGCTCCGCTAGGCCAGAAGAAGAACAGGCGACACTGGATGTGGCTTAATTAGGCTTTATTCCTCAGCATCAGGGAGTACTCCGCAGAAAAAAATGTGCAGTGCAGGTAATTTTATAATCATTTATATATATCCAGGTGTGGAGAGGGAAGGGAGAAGGGACCGCTCTCAGCTCTCCCCTTTTACCCATCCTGGTCCTCAGCCAACGCACTGCTTGGACCCTGCCAGCCACCCTCTGTGCTTGAATGGGGATTAAGAGGACTATGAGGGGAGGGGTTGGCTCCCTGCCATACCAGTCATACGATCCCGGAACCACCTTCCTGTTTCCATTCCTCTAAAAGAATACCTCTCTTACCAATCCATTCCATCTGATCACCATATACCTTCTCTATGGAGTATCTGCACTGGTCATCCACCACAAGGAGGTGCCAGCCATTAGCTTAGCTGCTTCTGGTTCCCAGACGTCTACTAATGTCTTCTTTAATATTGGCCAAAAATGTGTCAGCTCCTAAATCTGCCGGGTGGACCCCATCCTCCCTGAATAATTCTGATGCCCCATATGCTATGTCAGGATGAGAAATTACTAATCTCTCCACCTATGAATTTGGCCACCTCCTTATTCACATATCTCCTAGCCTTGTCAAGTCAAAGAGCCTTCACAGCTCCCTTCCACAGCCTGTGTTGCAAATGTCTGACCAAATTTTTTTTTTGTTTTTTTACTCTGGGAAAAGTTCTAGAATCTGCTAAAAGTCCCTCTTAGCTCTGAGCATTAAGTCCACTCCCTTACATGTTTCCACATCATTTTCCCTATGGTGAACCACAGTCATACCTGGTGCCTGCTAGGGTGACCAGACAGCAAGTGTGAAAAATCAGGACAGGAGATGGGGGTGGGTGGGTAATAGGATCCTATATAAGAAAAAGACCCAAAAATCTGGACTGTCCCTATAAAATCGGAACATCTGGTCACCCTACCCTCCTCCTGTGCCAGCTCAGGACTGCTTCACCACTGAGGCCTAGCTGCAATACTCCAGATAATGTGGAAGCCCACCTATACACCCAGTAAACTATCACCATCTGCCTGGCCCATCTGCCAACATCTGCAATGCAAACACAAAGGAAAATTAATAATGATCCCACTTGGGATCTCATGTATGTTCTGTATGCTTCAGAATGTCAGTGTCCAATTGTCTGAATTTTACTAGCCCCCAGACCCAGCTGGACTGTTGCTCCTGTGGTCTGAATGAGTGGGAAGCAAATTCATATGCTGGAAATCCCAAATTCATCAGTCCCCATCTTAAAACTGTAACAAATTGGTATGTTGAGGGGATTCCAGTCACTGTGAATCAAGAGGAGCCTATCCCTCTCTGGCCTTATTGCCATGCATGCCCTCATAGCCTCCCCAAGGCTGACCCTGGGCTTGACATTCTCCTGGAGAATAATGGATTCACCCTGGCCTCCTTGAGCTGTCTTTGATCTCCTCAAGGTCAAGATCACTGAGTGCCCTTTGCAATGTATATTCCTTAGTTCTAAAGCCCTTCCAGAAGAGTCCCTTCAGGACCCGGGTACTAGTTCATTGATCTTCAGAGTTACAAAAACATGCTACCAAACATGCTGGTCCATAATGATATATGGGCTCTAGGATCCACACCAGATCCTTAAGCATCTTAACAATGATGGGACAACGTGTATCCTCCTTAGGGCCAGTGCTTTAAGACCAACCCAGTAGAAACTTCCGAACTACAAGAATCTGTGTAACCAGTCAGCCTACTGGCCAACATAAGGACTGATAGGCAAGTGGAGATGGTTTATGATGCATGTTGTTGGGTTACTAATGACACCCTTTACTGCAGCACCTGTTCCTCTGTAATGGGCCTTTGTGTGCTTTGGCCCCCCATACCCTGTTCCTACCCCATGGGTCTGTTTGTGGCATCTGACTTACCTCTCCCTGTTTCTATTTTCCCACTGTGGCCTTCCCCAACTGCTGTGACAATTGAGGGCTGTATGACCCCAAAGTACATTTCACAAGACAACCTAGATTTGCAGGTGATACGAAAACAACTGCTTTGATTAAATGCCCAGTCATGTCATTATGAGCCTCAAGCCTCTGGTGGGCTGGTTGTGGAATGAATGGGCCACTGTCAGTGTAGAAACCAGGCCCCTGTGGTGTCATCCACTCTAATCACTAGGTATGAAGTGGCATGTCCCACCGGCTCCTGGTTTGTGTTGCCGTTCTCAATCCAAGCTGTTTGTTGTAGTGAAACCAAGTCATGCCCACAAACATATTACATGCTCACCAGATAATATCCATATATTGCAACCACGCTGGGCTTCTGTCTGGGTAAACCTCTGCAATGATGCCTGCAGCTTCCCAATTTTCCTATGTTCTAGCCATTTCATTGCCCGGCTTGCTCTGCCATGGGTTACTCTCTGCCAGCACCTCCTTCTGTAACAGTGATAATATGTCTACATATTCACCTCCCAAATTTTATCTTTAGCAATACTGAGAAGGTGAACTCCCATCGGGTCAGCCACCCCAGCATAACGGTGCTCATTACTGACCACTGGGGCACCCTCAGTTGCCTCTGGGTAGAAAATCTGTCCTACAAACTCACATTTCCTATCAGAGGGTGAGTTGTTGGGTGTTCATAAATCACACCCCTCCATTAAGGGCTCCCAACCGCTTGCGAGGTGTCTGTAACAACTGAAGGTTAGCTTGCAATCAGGACCGTCTCCAGCGTTTTTGCTGCCCCAAGCGGGGGGGGGGGAAAAGCCAGAATCGGCGGCACTTCAGCGGCAGCTCTACCGTGCCGCTTTATTCTTCGGTGGCAATTCGGCGATGGGCCCTCCCCTTCGAGAGGGACTGAGGAACCCGCCGCTGAATTGCCACCAAAGAGCCGGACGTGCTGCCCCCTTTCCGTTGGCCGCTCCAAGCACCTGCTTGGTCCGCTGGTGCCTGGAGCCGGCCCTGCTTGCAATAGCTGTGGAATGCCATTAGCTTCTGTAGAAGGTGTCTGTGCCCCAGACTTCCCTGACACAGTTTCTGGACACCATGTCTCCCTCCACCCACCCCGACATCCTGTAGCCAGAGCCAGATTTCAAATTAGGCACAGTAGGCTCGTGCCTAGTGCCCCCGGTATTCTAGGGGTGCCTAAAAGATAAGTGGGTTAAAAGTTTCCATACAAAAACTAAAACACAAAGGTCCACTGTAGGTCGGGGGAGAGGGGCACTGAAGATTTTGTGCCTAGGGGTGCATACAATGTAAATCTGGCCCTGCCTGTAGCCTATTGCTAGTTCTGCTATCCCGCTAGATTTAGTGTCCCCTTCTCCTGGGGGGAAGGGTAAGTAACTACCCTCCCCTTCCTCACTTGGGTCCCTCAAGAAGAAAAGTGGGCAAGTTCCATGAACCCCACCGAGGTCCCCCCTACAGACACCCATTGCAGCACTGGATGGGAGGAACTCACTTTCACACCCTGCCCCTACAATCTCTATCTGGTTCTGGTCACACTCACCCCTGCCAGCTGTGTCGCTCTCCTCTTCTGTAATCCATTCATTCAAATGTAGTTTTGAGCAATCCACTGCACCTTGTAAGCCTTGTAGTGCTGTGGAAAATTTGGAAGCAGTTACCTAGGCTACTTAAATCAATTCTCTGTTGGCTCCCCCATCCCCAAAGGCAGTTAGTTCACCACTGGGAGTGTTTGCTTCTCCAGGATCCACGTTCTTTCCCCATAAAGGGCATTCCATTTGATAGGCAGACAGAGTACCCTGGGGTCCACCAACCCTGGTCCGTGGTCCAACCCCTTGTCCATGTGGCAAGGATCCCACCCCTCAGTCTCCCATGGCCCCTCAAGCCCCACTCCACCCATTCTGTGCTAGGTTTGGAACCTCTCCCCTTTCTGCTCTAACATGCCTGCTATGGCCCTGCACTGATGACTTTGAAACTCCCTTCTCTTCTCTTTCTGCTACAACATTCCTGCTTGGGCTGCTGTGGATTGGAAGGGGGGTGGGCCCTTACATGGCAGAATAACTCAGAGAGCAAAGTTTGCTGTATTGCTGTTCCCTGCTGCTCCTCCTGGTCTAGGTAAAAGAGGGCTTTTCCTACACTGGTGTGGACCTAAGTAGTCCCCGCTCCCTACTGGTCAGCTACGGGGACTGGTCAGCATCACTGTGGTGATCTAGTCTGAAATGGCTGCAGCAAGTCATTTTCTGCTTAGCTAGCCCATAAAGGGACTGCACACCTTTTCCTTCAATGCAGATGTCTCCCATCACTTAATGTGCAGTGAGGTCATTGTAAATCTCTGAGGCCTAGACATTGTAGCAATTTTAGTGAGCATTCCTACACCTCCTGTGGCACTAAGTCACATCTTGCAGTATCTCTCCTTAATTGTTAGAATTGAAACCATTCTGCATTTTCTAATTCTGTCCTGAATATCAGGATATACAATGTGTGCCGCTTTCTTTGGAATTTAGTGTTCACAATTCTCACACTAAGTCCCTGACATTGGAGACTGTGAAATCCTATATAATTGGTGCTTCTGGGCATTTGCCACAATAGACCCACCTTAAACAGTCTGCTGAATTGGCTTTACAGTGGGAGATCATAGGTTTGTCCTCAGAATAATAAAAATCTTACCAGTCAGTAGAGCGATATAGGGAATTTACTTTTCCTGTTAATACATTCATATTAAAGACATGTTCTGAGTCTTCCTTGAGAGGTATAGAGCAGATTCAAGGATCTGATTCTTATCCCCCACTCTGATCCTTCTGGCCAACTGTGACTAGACATTTTGAGTGCCTCAATTTTGGGGTTTCCAGCTTGAGGCACCTTAAAGGGGCCTCATTTTGAGAGCAAGTGCTCAACACTTTCTGAAAATAGACCCCTTTTCGATGTCTCCAGCTAGACACCCAAAATCATTAGTCAATTTTGGAAAGATTCATAGATTCTAGGCCTGGAAGGGACCTCGAGAGGTCATCGAGTCCAGTCCCCTGCCCTCATGGCAGGACCAAATACTGTCTAGACCATCCCTGATAGACATTTATCTAACCTACTCTTAAATATCTCCAGAGATGAAGATTCCACAACCTCCCTAGGCAATTTATTCCAGTGTTAGGGTGGTTAAACAGTTAGGAACTTTTTCCTAATGTCCAACCTAGACCTCCCTTGCTGCAGTTTAAACCCATTGCTTCTGGTTCTATCCTTAGAGGCTAAGGTGAACAAGTTTTCTCCCTCCTCCTTATGACACCCTTTTAAATACCTGAAAACTGCTATCATGTCCCCTCTCAGTCTTCTCTTTTCCAAACTAAACAAACCCAATTCTTTCAGCCTTCCTTCATAGGTCATGTTCTCAAGACCTTTAATCATTCTTGTTGCTCTTCTCTGGATCCGCTCCAATTTCTCCACATCTTTTTTTAAAATGCGGTGCCCAGAACTGGACACAATACTCCAGCTGAGGCCTAACCAGAGCAGAGTAGAGCGGAAGAATGACTTCTCGTGTCTTGCTCACAACACACCTGTTAATACATCCCAGAATCATGTTTGCTTTTTTTGCAACAGCATCACACTGTTGACTCATATTTAGCTTGTGGTCCACTATAACCCCTAGATCCCTTTCTGCTGTACTTCTTCCTAGATAGTGTCTTCCCATTCTGTATGTGTGAAACTGATTTTTCCTTCCTAGGTGGAGCACGTTGCATTTGTCTTTGTTAAACTTCATCCTGTTTACCTCAGCCCATTTCTCCAATTTGTCCAGATCATTTTGAATTATGACCCTGTCCTCCAAAGCAGTTGCAATCCCTCCCAGTTTGGTATCATCCGTAAACTTAATAAGCGTACTTTCTATGCCAATATCTAAGTCGTTGATGAAGATATTGAACAGCGCCGGTCCCAAAACAGACCCCTGCGGTACCCCATTCGTTATGCCTTTCCAGCAGGATTGGGAACCATTAATAACAACTCTGAGTACGGTTATCCAGCCAGTTATGCACCCACCTTATAGTAGCCCCATCTAAATTGTATTTGCCTAGTTTATCGATAAGAATATCATGCGAGACCGTATCAAATGCCTTACTAAAGTCTAGGTATACCACATCCACAGCTTCACCCTTATCCACAAGGCTCGTTATCCTATCAAAGAAAGCTATCAGATTGGTTTGACATGATTTGTTCTTCACAAATCCATGCTGGCTGTTCCCTATCACCTTACCACCTTTTATTGGCCTTCACCTCCAAGCTGATCTTTGAGTTTTCTTGATTTCCTCACTAGTGAATAGTAGTATTCGTACAGCTTTCACAGAACTACTTTGCAGGCAGAGTCAGAGTGAGGGACTGGTTATGGATGAGGGGAGATCACTTGGTGATCCCCCATATGGGGCACTCAGCTCTCTGCTTTATCTATGTGCTTCAGGCCTGTTGATAAGACCAGGAGCCTGCTCATAAGACCAGGTACATAGGAGTTTCAGGAGCAGCTCTTTCCCACTTGTGGTTGGGGACAATAGGAGGCGGTAATGTGAAAGTAGGGGAGGAAGAAATGGGGGTTCATGGAGAAAAAACTGGCATCTGGGGTCCTTCCACTGCCCATTCTGAAAAATCATGAGGGAGAAGAATTGTTTCGGGTTTACCCAATGCAATTTTTTGAGCTTTTTGGCAAACGGAAAAGTCAGAACATAATTTTGTTTCAGCTTGAATGAAATGTTTGATTTAAAAAAAAAAAATGTTTTTTTTTTCAAAAGTAGATTTAAAAATGAAAAGCTGTTTCAACTCCAAATGTTTCATTTCAAAAATGTCTAAATGAATTTCTAAACTTTTAAGTTTTATATGACTAAAACAACTTGCCTGAAGCTTGAATGTTGGAGGAAAGAAGGGGGAGACTTGTTTAACTTTTAGCTAATATATTCATAGCAACCTTGCAGACCGGCTGTATTGATATTAAACACTTAAGTTCTGTGGAGAAGTTCACTCAGAGTTTTTTGTTTTTCTTTGACCTTGGTGATCAGCATGCTTCTCTAACTTTATTTCTGGTTCTCCTGGAAACAGCAGAGCAGCAGCATCCAATATTGAAAAATAACTGGGACAGAGCTGTAGGAAAAAGAAAGCCAATACCTCAATCCATTTTAAATTAAAAACATGTGCCATTCAAAATCATTTCGTTTTATCAATTTAATTTTTTACTTAATATAACGAAGAAGTTACAAAAGTTGGGAATCCAGAGGAAACCTTCTTTAGGAACATGGGAGAAAATAGAATTTCCATCTTATAGCTCTGGCATTCCTTTTTGTTTTGTTTATTTTAAATGAGAGAGAGAGATACAATTGTACCACCTATTTCAATAGGATGGATAAATATACTTCAAAGGAACATAGCATGTGATTTAGAGGTAAGCACAGGCCTACATGTTTGTTTGTTTTTTTTTGGATGAGTGTCAGAAAAAAACATTAAAAGGTAATATAGAAAAGGAAAAACAAGGGAAGCAATTAGTTGGGCAAAATAAATCTATCCTGGAGGAACTTATAGGAAGGATGCTGGCAGCTTGGCTGAAATGTACGTTAAGGAAGACTATTTGAAAACAAGGAAAGGCCCAAGACAATATGTCCTTTTCTAATCCCCATGGACTTTCAACAAAGAGAGTACAAACTTCTGGAATGTGATTGGAGTGAGGAATAATCATACAAAGGCTCTGGAGAAACTACTTTTTAACTGTAGAAGGCTCATTATATGATATACTGATAGTGTAATAAAAACAGTCTAATCTCTTGTGAAAACCTGAAGATGTCAGTAGGCTAAGGTTAAAGCACTTTATTCTACACTTTTTATGGGCTTGTACTGAAATTGATATGTATTTTACATAAAACTGTTTGGGAATCTTTTGACTAACTCTACTCTGGAATAGTCAATATCCCACTGTATAGAGCACTCCCTGCAGGTGTAAAAAACCCAGATTCAAATCTCTGCTCCAAATCAGACCAGACTTGAACCTGGGTGTCTCACATCCAGGTATGTGTCATAACCACTGGGCTATTGGCTACCCTGTGGGGGGGTGGGGAAGGAGGTTTGTTTTTGTTTTGCTTTTTAAGAAAAAACTTCAAAAGATTTGTTGAATGAACACAAGTTTTGAAACCTCATTTTTTTTCTACAAAGCAGAATTTTTATTTCCTCGCCAGCCCTAATTTTAAAAGGGATTTTGTCAAGACATTCTCTTTTCACTTATAGTGTACTTATTTAATAAATGTCACTTATAGGCTGTCCTTCAACCTGAAAGGTCCCATGATAACTTTATTATAACTCTTTATACTTGCTTCCCTGAAGCACTGAAATTCAGCCATGCTGGTGGTAAAATAGAGCATCTGGTTAACATGAAGTCATTTAGGATCAGAAGCGAGAAGGAATTAGATCACATGATAACAAACAGTAAGGGGAATTTAGGCAGGCTGTATGTAATTACCCAAGCTGAACATTAGGTAGGACATTGGTGTTGACATTGCTGCTTTTGCAAAATCTACAATGGGATCTTTTAGTGACTCAAAAAGATGCAGACCTTTGTTTTGCTTCTAATCTGAAAGACAGCAGTACTGCTTCTTACAGTGGTTTCAAGGTTTCAGCACTCAAAGATTTCTGAAGGAGTTCTGACTAGGTTTAACTCTCCTTTGTTTGTGTGATTTGAGAAAATCATAGCCTTAAGTATTATAGATAAAATATGCTTTGTAACCTTGTCACAAAGTGCGTCACAGCTTGTGAAAACAGATATTTGAAGGAGATGTATTACATGTTATAAAGAAAACTTTTTAATCAAAATGTTTTTTTTTCCTGAGCAGAGTAAATTATTCTGATCTACATAATCCTGTTAGGGTGAATCAAGTTTATACCAAACATATAATGTCTTTAGAGAGACATAAAAATCCATTTTCTAGTTCTTTGATTTGGAAAGTTAGGCCAATTGATCATGCAGCTTGGATAATGTTACAGTCAAAGAAAACTTTTCTGTGTTACATCTTTCAGAAATGCAATAATCATTTGGGAAAACCACTATGTCTTGCATTAAAATATGTACCAAACTTTTTTAAGGAAACATTAAATGGAATATGTAGAAGAGCTTTGTCATATAAGAGAACCTTTTCAGGTTGTTCAGAGAGGAATCTTCTCCATTAAGACAGATTACATTTATCACAAGCATGACTTGCTCTGAAAAAAGAATCAACTCCTTTCACCCATGTATGTATGTCTACACCATACATACAAGGCAACTTTCTCTTGCCTTGGTGCAGTGCATGGAAGTGTGGAGGGTATTTACCAGAAGAAATGGCCAGAGAGTCCAACATCTAAAAAAGGAAGGACGTGAGAATTAAGGATGCCATCTTAGACTATATCTACACTAAAAGCACCGCAGCATCACAGTTGCAGCACTGCAGCTATGCTGCTGTAGTGTAGACACTACACTAGCTCAATGGAAGGGGTTTTTCCATTGCTGTAGTAAATCTGCCCCCTCAAGAGGTGGTAGCTAGGTTGATGGAATAATTCTTTTGTTGGTCTCATGGTGTCTATAAAGGGGGTTTAGGTCAGTTTAACTACATCTCCCAAGCATGTGAATTTCTCATATCCCTGATAAACTTTGCTAGGGAAACCTATGTTTTAGGTGTGGATCAGACCTTAGTGTAGGGTGACCAGATTTCCCTATTTTATAGGGACAGTCCCAATATTTGGGGCTTTTTCTTCCATAGGCGCCCCACACCCATCCCGATTTTTCACACTTGCTGTCTGGTCACCCTACCTTAGTCTGAATATGGGCATTAAGCAGTCAAATACTTCCATTGTTTGAGATCATTAAGATTACTGACTCTTAGCATTTAACATTTTTATATTTTAAATGTATTTTGCAAACATTACTTAATCTTCACAAATCTCTGTCGGGTACTGAAATAGTATTATTTTCATTTTCCCGATGTGGACATCTCATTAGTTACCATTTAATGTAGCAGTTACATGACATAGCAAAGGCAACGCAGCAAGTTATTAGCAGAATCTGGAGTGAAACTTTGGACTCCCTGGTTTCTATTTTTTATGTTCAGTCTATTGGACCATGTTGTCTCTGTAGCACATGGCTATGTGGTGTGGTGCTCTGTCCCCTCTAGTGACACCTAGCCCAGCTAGAGTTTAATGAGTCTGCTACAGCCTTGGCTAAGAGCCATGTGACTTTGAGCTTATGCAGTAGAGGCTCATACACTAAGCTTCAGAAGTGCCCCACCAATAACGAGTCTGTCAGCATTTCACATGTATGCTGTTTTAGACATAGAATCCTAGAACTGGAAAGGACCATGAGAGGCCATCTAATTCAGTCCCTTGCACTCAAGGTAGGACTATGTATTATCTAAACCAGTCCTGACAGGTGTTTGTCTAACCTGCTCTTAAAAATCTTCAATGATGGAGATTCCACAACCTCCCTAGGCAATTTATTCCAGTGCATAACCACTTTGACATTTAGGAAGTTTTTCCTAATGTCCAACCTAATCCGCCCTTGCTGCAATTTAAGCCCATTGCTTCTTGTCCTATCCTCAGAGGTTAAGAGGAACAATTTTTCTCCCTCTTCCTTGTAACAACAGTTTTCAAGTAAATAAAAGGTTATTATGTCCCCTCTCAGTCTTCCCTTCTCTAGACTAAACAAATCCAGTTTTTTCAATCTTCTCTCATAGGGCATGTTTTCTAGACCTTTAATCATTTTTGTTGCTCTTTTCTGGACTTTCTCCAATTTGTCCACATCTTTCCTGAAATGTGGCACCCAGAACTGGACACAGTTCTTCAGTTGAGGCCTAATCAGTGTGGAGTAGAGCAGAAAAATTACTACTTGTGTCTTGTCTACAACACTCCTGCTAATACATTCCAGAATGTTTACTTTTTTTTGCAATGCTTTTACACTGTTGACTCATATGTAGCTTGTGATACAGTATGACCCCCAGATCCCTTTCTGCAGTACTCTTTTCTTTTCTTTTCTTTTCTTTTCTTTTCTAGCCATTTCCCATTTTGTATGTACACAACTGATTTTTCCTTCCGAAGTGGAGTACTTTGCATTTGTTCTTATTGAATTTCATCCTATTTATTTGAGACCACTTCTCCAGGTTGTCCAGATCATTGGGATCTTTAATTCTAACCTCCACAGCATTTGCAACACCTCCTGGTTTGGTATCATCTGCAAACTTTGTAAGTGTATTCTCTGTGCCATTATCTAAATCATTGATGAACATATTGAACAGAATTGGCCCCAGAACTGATCCTTGGAGGATCCCACTTGACATGCCCTTCCAGCTTGACTGTGAACTCTCTGGGAATGATTTTCCAACCAGTCATGCACTCACCTTATAGTAGCTCCATCTAGGTTTCCTTTCCCTAGTTTGGTTTCCTTTCCCTAGTTTGTTTATGAGAAGGTCATGCAAGCCATATGAAAAGCCTTACTAAAGTCAAGACTTAGGTTCCACATTTTGTAGGACTCTCTTTTGAGTTTCAGATCATTGACGATCCCCTGATTAAGGCATTTTACCATACTTTCTATTTTTCCTATGCAGTGGGATAGTTAGCTCTTGTGCCCATACTAATGTCTCATTGAAAAACATAAACCAGCCTCCTAGGCAATAGATGTATTGAAATTTATTCTATAATAATGCTTTGATCCATCTTTTTTCTTTCTTGCATAGTCACATGCATTTTATTAATCTGAAAGCAGAGGCTACAGAAAACTGAGCAATCTGAACCAGGAGATACTGAATGGCAGAAGCATAGTGTTAACTAGATAGCTGTATTAGTCAACTCATTAGGAAGCTACTGGATGTCAGGTAGTTTGTACATGCTCTGCTAATCTAACTGAGGCACAGGAAAGAGTAAATGATTTGCACATGGTTACATACGAAGTTTGTGCTTGAGCTGGGAACCTTAACCCCATCTTTTGAGTGCCAGTCCAGTGCCCTACCCACTAGACCATCCTCCCTACCATAGGACAATAGCACAAATGTGAGCCACAGAATGAACAAGCCACTCTTAGAGCTGATTTGAGGACATTATTTTCCCAAGAACAATTGATATTAAATTCATTAAAATACCTGGCATTGGGCCTGTTAGCTTTTCTCTGCATTATCTCTCCATTCTACCCTCCCCTACGTCTGGCTGGTGATGAATCTGCTGCTGGCTGGTGGGTGACGTGTGGTGAGAGCAAATTAATGCAAACAGCCCTCAATCCATGTAGGAATAGCCACGCGGAACAGAACTGCCATGTGCCTCACAGTGCCTGTCTTCTTATTATTAATGGGGGAGGGTCAACATTTATTAAACCATTTACAATATTTTTGGTGTCCCTGACACAACATAGCCACCAGGAACGGTTAAAGTGTTAAAGTACATGTGCAAATCAAACCTTTGCCACTAAGGGCTAAAGCTATACAGATTAGAAGAATGATGGATAGTGATGTTCAGTTTACGGCAGCTCTGGACAGCCCTGTTGGCAGCAAATGTATGGTGTTATTTGGCTACCCACCTTTTGATTGAAACTGCCTGAATCCAGACAATATTCAGAGAGAGGATTACTAAACTTGTCAGCTGCAATATTTCATATTCAACACATAGATTAATGCTGGAGGGAATGTGCAGGCAAATCATCTAGTTTTGCAAAGGGCATAATATATTGAGGGAAGTTAAATAGCAGTTGCCATATGGAGCATACAGTACAATACTATGTTAATTCATACAATATATTTTTAAATCAAGTGCAGATGGAAGGAGTGATTTAACCACCTTGGAGACTGATGTTCTTTATCCATGGGGTATCCCTCTCATGGTCAGTGATCATACACGGTCTTCTCCACATGTCCTCAAAATTACACTTCATTCCTGTTTTTGACATACCACCAATGGAAACAAGGGAGTTAAGTATCCATGACAATCCAATCCTTGGCCTGTCTGCCAAGACTACCAAAAGGGTGGTAGCTAGTGCTAGCTGTGGTGTTCATCTTTGTAATGGGAACACCTGTCCAATGAACTGGACCTAGGCCATCAAACTAATTTTAGGTAGACTTACAGTTGTCGAATGATAACAATTTACTGTCTGGATTTTAGGATGCATTTAAGTTGATAACCTACTATAGGTGGAGAAACTCTATAACCCTGTAGCCAAAGCCCTGACCCATCCATTTCTAGTATTGTATAATTTACTTTTATTAATCATAATATTAGGATTTATGACTAGCTGAGATTTTTTTCCCCACTGTATGTACCTTGCAGGCAATGATACTGTACAGAGGAAGCTGGAGCATAAACAAGATTCTAAATTTTCAGAGGTGCACTAATGGATGTTGCTGGCTAAACCCCATGTAACTGAAAAATTAAGAGAATTGTTTATGCTCCATTCAAAGGCTTCAGCTTCTTCTATATACTGACTTTGTAATTATGTTGCCTGCAAGGAAAAGCAAAACTTAAAAACCCTGCGAGTTAGTTCATATAGCATGCAGTCTGTTCACATTTTCATTGCTTATCAACAAATAAATATGTTGTAAATAGGTTGTGCTTTTAGAAGGTCAGTTTTTATGTGTGCGTAATCATTGATAGGCTACATTTCTCATGTCTGTTGTAATATGAATGGATAAGCTATTTTTTAGCCTCTTTGTTGGAGGTGAATGTCTGGTGCCTACATTCTGTATAAGATTGTTTTGCTGAATATTCTATTTCTGATTTTTTTTTTCTTTTTGATCTGTTCCTCCCATCTCCTTCTATTGAAATTTTCCACAAACTTTGACTGTCTTTTCTGTAGCTGCTTACCTGACTGCATTTCTACTTGCTGCAATGATAGTTCAAAAGTCTGGCCAGTTGCAAAGTAAAATGTAACTGTTGTACTTTTAGACATGTACCTGGTGATGAAAGTTTCATTCTGTCATCCCAAAAGAGGATGTTTATGTCTTACAGTGCTCCTTTGTCTGTGGAGATACTGTGGAAAAGTTTATTCTCTCTTGCATGGATGCACTGAAATTGGGTGTAAAGAGAAAGGAGCAGGGAGTCTTCTTCCCATGAGTAGGGCAGATTACAAATTTATTAGGAGTCTGCAAATATGAGTAACATGACTTTTGTCCCTAGCTTGTTTAAGACATGGTACTGACAGCAAGACCGGAGAATGGTATTGATCACTATAGCAGAGTGAAGATGTTGGTATTACCTTCTGAGAAGAATAGACAGCACCAACAAAAATGTCCTCAGATAATAAATTCAAAGTTGGAAAGAATAGATCAGATCTTGGTTTATTATGCCAATGGAACAATGCATGAGTTGATTGGCAGAAGTCCTTTTTCTTTTAAATGATAAGAGTGGAGTGTGTATGTGTGTGTGTGTATTGTGGTGTTCCTACTGTAAAAAGATTAAAATGTCCCATAGTCTTGTAAAGCCCAAACTAAATACTCAGGCACAACACTTCATAACTGAAATCTTTTTAGACTGTGAAATAGCTTCTGAAGGGAGGTGATGAAAGATGTTCCATGTGGGATATTTAAAACTAGAGTGAGTAAAGCACTACAAAATGTATTTTGTGTGTGTGTGTGTGTGTGTGTGTGTGTGTGTGTTTGACTACACAAGAAAACTAACCTTTGTTTCTGGAACAAAAAAGGGATGAGAGTTTGATTGGAAAAGACGGAAAGTTAAGATAGAGACACTCACTGGTCAGTTCAGTTCATATTTAAAGTTTAATTTTAAGTTTTATAGAAGTAAGGTTTTAGAAAATCCAAAATGAACAGAAATATGTCTATGACTTACAGAAATTCAATGAGAATTCTGTTTGGATTTAAATATTTTCTTCCATCTTTTGCAATTCAAACATTGCAGTTATGTGCTAGTGCATTAGAGGCAGTGCCTAAGAAGTGAAACTGATTAGAAACAAAAGGGAAACCAATGGCTAGGTGTGTCCAAGCAACCTCAGATGCAGACAGTAAATAACCAACATCTATGTGGAAAAATTAAATTGGTTTAAAATAATTCTTTGCATTTTAATGTTCAGCTGAATTATTAGACTGACTTTAAGGCAGATTGTTTGTCAGTTAGAACCAAACTGAAAAAGACAGGCATGGTAGACTGGGATGGCCTTTTCTTTCTGATAAAATTTCTCTTGCTCTTCCTTCTCAGTATGGCGTTGGCCTCTGCTACCCAACTGTTTTATCACATTCCCAGCTTTACAGAAAAAATAATGATCACAGAGTACAAATCTGGGCCATGGCCAATTGGGTCATCCACACTGGAACATAAACTAAACAGAAGAAAGAGGTAGTAATGAAGTGTTACATTACAATGGACTTAAAATCTAATGCATAGCATTAACCTGGATAACACTAATTTTGCCTGGAACCAGTTGCTCTGACAATGTAAATACAGAATGAAAACCAAAGGTAAATAGAGGGAGTAAATGCATGTTGATGACTGAAATCTGAATAGCTTCAGAAAGGTTAACTTGTCACCAACTTCCACCCCTTCCAGTGTTAATTAGGACAGAGCCCAAACACTGAAACATTAAGTAGTAATGAATCTTGAATTATGTGCTTTTCCCACCCACTCCAAATGACTTGGTGAACCTATTTCTGAGTTCATTCCATGGTTGGTACTATAGATTGCTCTACTACATCAGGAGGCAGACAATTACCACTTAAAGAAATCACATATTTAATTAGTCACCCCTTGCTAGGTCTTATCAGATCAACAGAAGGGAGTCTGAATATTTAGCTTTTTTTCCCAAAGGGACACGGTTAACTATGACCTCTGTTTAATAAGGACTTTTATAATAACGTGTGTGATAAGGCTATCAGACTTTAAAAAAAAAAAAAAAAAAAAAGCTGTTCTTTCAGCACATAGTAGGCCAATAGATAGATCAACTGACATATTGATGATCCAATAACTATCTTCTCCCATTAGTGTATTAACTGTTGGATTGCTACAGACAAGTTTTCATGTATTCTACATAGAAGTATTTGGATTAAAACTGTGACAGCTGAGCTCCTCTGGGACAAAGTGTGTGAGAGCTAGAGACACAGCATTCCACATAAGGGGCTCCAACTTGCAGAAGAGATCACAATATCCAGAGTCTGACTGTCTTAAGGAAATGGTGTAAAACCTATTTTTCTGAAAAGGTTTCTCCACTGTAAGAATGAAGCCCACAACATTGACACCACTTTCAAAACACACACACACACACACACACACACACACACAATTAAGTCTAAAATATCCAAAACTAATACACTGCACCATACAGTATTTTTATCTGAAAAGGGAGAGTTTATGAAATTGTATCTTTAGTTATACTGTTAGCTCAATTGCCAGAGGTCTCTGAGGTAGATCTAAAGATTCCAACCTGCTGATGAACCATGCGGATGTCAATATGATGCCACAAGATGGAACTCTGTCAAAAATGACATTACCTGTCAGCTCAGCCACTGACACTCAGAAGAAAATGGTCTTGAATGCTTATGGATTAATGTCCTAACAGGTAAAGCATGAGATGGGGAACTAGTTGGTGTCTGTTGCAGACTACCAACTTACGCTAAGGAACATGAAGACCAGCTCCTTAGACACTTACGTATAATGAGTAGGGAAAAAAAGTTGTATGATCATAGGGTTCTTCAATCTGAATGACACAGCTGGAGGTTTCGTGCTGCTGGTACTAAAACATGTTCTTCAGAATTTCTAAACATTACAGATGACAATTTCCTAATTCAAAAAGTATTGCATCCAACGTGAGGGGATTCTACATTAGCCTTTGTCTTATATTACCTCTGTATTTGGCACTGGTGCAACCACTAAAAGAATAGTGTCCATTTCTGGTGCCCACAATTCAAGAAGAATATTGATAAATTGGAGAGGGTTCCAAAAAGAGCCACAAGAATATTTAAAGGACTAAGAAACATGCCTTAAAGTGATACACTCAAGAAGCTCAATCTATTTAGCTTACAAAAGAAAAGGTTAACAGATGACTTGATCAGTCATAAGTAATTACGTGGGGAACAGAAATTTGGTAATAGAAGGATCTTTAATCTAGCAGAAAAAGGTATAACAAGAGCCAATGCCTGGAAGATGAAGCTAGACAAATTCAGACTGGAAATAAGGTAAAATCAATTTTTTACCAAGAGTGTAATCGGTGGTAGGGCCTGTGCTGTGGTATCAATTTCACAAGGAAGGTGTTCAGCTATTACAATCATGGGTGGTAGTTCCAGACTGGGTTACAGAATCTGCAGGATAAAGCTTAGTTTCCCCCCATCCCCTTTTGTTTGTGTTGAATCTAATGAAGAGACCGAGACAGCCTCAGAAAGAAACTGAACTTTTGGATAGTTATCTGTACCAAGTTCAGATGTACATTTTAGTATATTTGGCCTGAATCTCTGTGCACTCTTATGATTTTTTTCTGTAAGAATATGCAAATGTTTGAACCCAACAAAACAAAAATACATTTTTTTTTTACCTGTGCTTGTGGCTGATACACTGTGCACTCCTAGAAGTATGTTAGTATTGTACAGGATTGGTTTACAACATACTCTGTGTATTTTGGTTACACTGGAGAGTGGCTTATTGCATTCATGGTACTATAATGGGTCTAACTGAAATGTAATAACTAGGGCCCTACCAAATTCATAGTCCATTTTGGTCAATTTCATGGTCATAGGGTTTTAAATATAATAAATTTCATGATTGCCAGCTATTTAAAACTGAATTTTCACAGTGTTGTAATTGTAGGGGTCCTGATCCAAGAAGGAGTTGGGGTGGGGGGGGGTCACAAGGTTATTGTAGGAGGTACTGCTAACCTTACTTCTGTGCTGCTGCTGGCGGCGGCGCTGCCTTCAGAGCTGGGCTGCTGGCCGCGGGAGCACAGGTCTGAATGTAGAGCCACTGCCAGCAGCAGCGCAGAAGTAAGGATGGCATGGTGTGGTATTGCCACGCTTACTTCTGTGCTGCTGCCTGCAGAGCTGGGCCCCTCAGTCAGCATCTGTCACTCTCTGGCCTCCCAGCTCTGAAGGGAGCAGCGCAGAAATAAGGATGATATGGTATGGTATTGCCACCTTTTACTTCTGTGCTGCTGCTGGCAGGGCGATGCCTTCAGAGCTGGGCTCCTGGCCAGTAGCCACTGCTCTCTGGCCACCCATCTCTGAAGGCAGTGCAGAAGTAAGGGTGGCCATACCGTGACACTCCCCCACTCCCAAAAATAACCTTGTAAGCCCCTGCACAGTGATGAGCTGCCAAAGTCTTAAGAACCGGCTCCCTACCGGTTCTTTGGCGGCATGTTGGTGGCAGGCCTTTCAGAGCTGCTGAAGACCCAGAGCGAGTGAAGGACCTGCCGTCAAAGTACCGCCGAAGACCCAATAGGGAACCACCCGGTGAGTCCGTCCGTCCCCATCCGACCCCCACCCACGTCCTGCCCCTGACTGCCCCCCTCAGAACCCGCAACCCATCAACCCCCCCGCTCCTTGTCCCCTGACCACCCCCTCCCAAGACTCCCCCACCCTAACTGTCCCCCAGAACCCCACCCCTTACCCATCCCCCCCCCAGAACTTCCGTCCCCTCCAACCACTCCCTGCCCCTTATCCAACCCCTCCTCTCAGCCCCGGCCCAACCCCCTTACCATGCTGCTCAAAGCAGCAGGAGCTGCAGAGCTGCCCAGGAGCGGTCCAAAGCGCTGGCGCCAGCGGCGTGGCACGTTGAGGCTCTGCGAGAGGGTGGAAGGTGGGGGAGGGGCTGGGGGAGCCTCCCCTGCCAGGAGCTCAGGTGGGCTGGATGTGGGCCACGGGCCAGTGTAATGACAGAAAAAACTCCCTCTCCAATTGCCCACCCCTTTAACAACTGGTTCTACACTGGCTTCTAAATTTGACAACCGGTTCATGCAACTCCCTTTTGGGTCAGGACCCCCAGTTTGAGAAATGCTGGTAAAATCTGTATAGTACAGGGTAAAAGTACACAAAACGACAGTTTTCTCGGGAGTAAACCAGATTTCACGATCTAGGACTGTTTTTCATGGCTGTGAATTTGGTAGGGCACTAGTAATAACATCAATACTGACTATCCCATGTTACCTGAGATGTCATCTATTTCCTGCTTTAATTATAAGGAATAATGCATGTCTCTATTGTCTTATCCTTGGACTGCAAGTGTTTTTGGTTTTGTTTGTTCTGTGTTTTACACAATGGGGACCTGAGTGAGGCCCCAACACCCTACTACAATAAATAAAAAGTGAACAGGGAAATCTTGAAAAATGTAAGATATTCAACATTTCAGTAATCTGTCTTTGATTTTTGTCACTGGAAATGGAAAACTTGATAACTAGAGTTTGATAAAACAAAATACAGCTGTATTAGCCCATGTCTATTTAAAAGCAAGCAAAATCTGAAATTATAACTGAGTTTATAAAGAGATCTATGGTATGAATATTACTCTGTGACTTAAATGCAGGTTCACATCTGTGCAGTTGAGCACAAAGTTTGAAGCCAACATAATGTGTTTAAAAAATTCTCTCTCAGATGTCAAGAAGTCTAAACTAACAAATACAACAATAGGACAAGAAGTTGCGGTTTTGTACTTCAGTTTCATAGATAGATATACTGAGTTTTGAGATCCTTAAAATATTTAGACTTCTGAGCATATCTATGTAGCTGATGGATAACAAGCCCCATAATACATATTTATCCCCTCTTTTTTCCCCACCATCAAAAGAGCATCGAACAGTTGTCATAAAACAGAAAATTTTAAAGAAAACCTAGACTCCTCTGACTCATTAACTTGAAACATCTGTAATTGTATGTGCATTTACTCTGGTGGCCCATAAAGTGTTTAAGCAAGAAATGGAGAGCAATAAATACTTTGTTTAGATCATTTCTCTCTGTGCTAAGTAGTTGAACTACTTACTTGTTAACTACAGGTAATGTGATTTGTATCAGAGTGGAAGAATATCTGAGGGCTTATTTAGAAATAGATCTACATAAAATATGTATGTGCTTCTTAGAGAATTAGCTTTGTGTGGGTGGGATCAATGTTAGAGGGTTCCTGGAAACTGGGTTCTGGATGGGGAGCTATTACTGTACAATTTTTTTGATTTTTTTTTTTCCACCCTGGATATAATGAGGGATGCTGAATCATTTTTGTATAACCTACATCTGTAGTTTTCAGTCTGTGACCCATGGAGTGACAGCTAAGTACAAAATCAAAAGATAGTTTACCATAAGTAGTTAGGACATATTCTAAGGAACGATTCAAGATAAAGTGGGCTGTAATACTCCTGTAGTGATAGGACAAAAAGGTGTTAGTAGGTTACAGATTGTTGTAATAAGCCATAAATCCAGTGTCTTTAAGATCATGACTTTTAGTATCTAGGAAAGCTAGGAATTTAAGCTCCCAGGCTCGTCTTGTGAAAGTATTGCTGTGCAGGTTTCTTTTGAGGATGAAGACTGATAGATCAGATATGGAATGATAGCTCTGTGAACAGTATTCACCCACAGATAAGATGTTTTCGTCTTTTGTCATTTTCCTGTGTGAGTTCATTTGAGAACATGGTGATTCTGGTTTCACCCACATAGAGGATGTTGCGGCATTGAGTGCACTTAATGAGGTACACCACCTGTTGTGATAGGACCCAGGGATCTAGGAAGGTGTGTTGTGGGGGTCTTAATCGTAGCAGTGGAGATATGTCTGCAGGTTTTGCATGTGTTTTGGCAGGGTCTGGTGCTGCATTGCTGGTATGTCCTGGTCTGTGGGGAACTTGCTTCCGATGATGAGCTTGCAGAGGGGGGAGGGAGAGGGCTCAAGAAAGATTTCTTTCAAGATGGGGTCTACATTGAGTATACATTGTAGTTGTTTGATACACCATGGGGTGGTAGATGACAACTAGGGATGTGCAGTCAGAGGGGGTTTCATTTCTGTATTGAAACAGGTTGTGTTGAGGTATTTGCGTGTCCTGTTCCATGATGAGATCTACTTCCTTGGCAGAGTGTCCTTGTTGATGAGGGCGGTTTTGAGTGTGTTAAGGGGTATATCCTGGACTTGCTCCTCGGAGCATATTCTGTGGTATCTGAATGCCTGGCTATAGATAACAGATTTATTTGTGTTTGGGGTGGTTACTGGATCTATGAAGATAGGTGTGGTGATCTCTGGTTTTCTTGTGTATAGTTGTGTGAAGGGTTCCATTACTGAAGCTGATTGTGGTGTCTGGGCAGTTGTTGCTGGTGTGGGAGTATTCCAGAGAGACTTTAATGGATAAGCGTGGTTGCTGAAATTGTGATGGCAATCCGAGGGAGTTTGTTACTGTCCAGAGGATGAAAATATCATTGATGTATCTCAGGTATATCATTAGTTTCATGTTGCATGTTTGGAATGTATTTTTGACTTAAGTCTACCATGTGACAACATCTCAACCAGTTTATCTTTTCAGGTTTGACTAATCATTAATTTACCACAGAGGTTTCTATATCCGAAATTATATTTAATGAAAATACAGAGTTCCTCGGCTGGAGTAAATGGGCATAACTCCATAGAAATCTATGGCCTGGTATTGTTGAATAATCTTGTTTGTTTTGAATTCCTGAATCAGTTTCTCAGTCTTGGACACAGTGAGGGAAATTCTGAGCTCAGTGCACAGACTGCACAGGTGCTGGGTATATGGACATGGAGGACGCTCCTCCATTCTGGCTAAGAACTGCTCTGCAAAGGTTGCTTCAGTCTAATTTGCAGCCTTACCTCCCTTATCCTGCTGGGTGTAATGCAAGAGAATGTGTGTGGTGACTGACAACTCATGCCTCAAACCACATATACCCTGACTCTTTTGCCTCCTCTGTTCTGCTGCATTACAGAGCTCCATGCTGCGCAAGGGTTCACATGCCTTGCACAGCCCCTCTGGCATTCTGCCTTCCTTATGCAATGGCACCATATCAATGGTAGCTTTGAAACCATAGTGACAGGGTCAGTATTTGCCCCAGTGTGCACTGATCCAAGGTGTCTGGTTAATTAAAAGAATCCAGACACTTGAAAGGTTAAAAAAGGCAAAGTTGAGATGGCTTTTGAAAGAGAAGTCATTGTTGGCCAACAAAACATGAAATTTCCTATTCATTAAGTGTTGCTTTTCGACATCCAGCCTCCATATACTTCATTAGGAAATAGTCTCTCGGGTTTCAATTGGATGCCACCTGACCTTAGTAATGACTTGATTATCAGTGAACGTTATTTAGTGAGGTTTGGTGGCTGGTATATGTGCATCTGTTGGGAAACTTTATATGTTGCTTGCCACTTTATATGTTGTTCTGCACTAGCTTTTGAAATTGACGGAGGCAGCATCCATCAGACAGTAAACTGATTTTTTGCTAAGACTACTGACCTCTCTTATTAAAGTAGAGAAATAAAAAATAAATTGTGTTAGAAGAGAATGCTTGTACTAATAAATTAGAGCAGCACCATGGTCTTCATTGTCAAGGAGGCATTTGGAAAGCTACAGGAAACTAAGTCCAACAAATAAGACATTCCATAAATGCCAATAATTATACTGTAATCTAAATATACTGGAATGGACATTTAGTTAAGATGCATTAAGCTACATACTTGATTTCCATGTATTAATTCCAAAAAATAAATATTGCTGCTGTAACTTAAAACAGCCATGTTATTAAATAAATCTCACTTATATTATTACAAGCAATTTATTACTATAGACAGTGTTTGTACTAATAGTTAAGATGCAATAACTATCTAAATACTTGCATCTTTCTTGTAGGATAGGGCCAAATTGCAGGATTTGGGCCTAAAGCGTGCCTCAGTGATTTTTACCTAAAAGTCACAGATTATTTATGGTGATATTGTCTGGGAAATGTCACCACCTCCTCCTCCTCCTAGTTGCTTTTACTGTCATCTTCTAAATGCAAGTTGCCTGTGTATCTACCTGTAAGTCTCTTGACAGGCATATTGACTTTCTGTTCCTCCAACCTAATTGATACAAAGGGCACAGATTATACTGGAAACTTCACTTCTGCACACATTCCTCAAATCCTGGTTCTTTAACCACTCATGCAGCAGGGCCACCAGAAGCAAATGACAGGAGTCTACTGTGAGCAAAGAGAAGGGAAGATGTGGCTGCAGGCTATCCTGGACACTGAGGAAAAGGGGTGTGTGTGTGTGTGTGTGTGTGTGCGCGCCAGTCAACCAGAGCTGGGATGTGGGGGAAAACAGCTCTCTCCTTAGGCTGACCAGACAGCAAGTGTGAAAAATCGGGGTGGGGGGGTAATAGGAGCCTATATAAGAAAAAGCCCCAAATATCGGGACTGTCCCTATAAAATCGGGATATCTGGTCACCCTATCTCTTCTGCAATCATCCTCTGTACCTGAGATGTGATGAATTCTACTGTGTCTACTGACTGAAAAGGGATGGACTCAACATCGGAGCCTCCTTGTGAGCAGGAATGGCATAGCAGCTCCCTCTCCCCTGGGTGTTTCCTGCCAGCAGCTGTTCTGCCTCTGGACTTCAATCTTTTACCTTACAGCATACATTTTTCCTCCAGGAGCTCTCTCCTAACTTTCCCTATGTCATTGGTGCCTATCTGTATCACAACCACAGGCTGCTCCCCAGCATTACCTATAAGGCTGTCTATACGTCAGCAGGTAGTTCTTGCAGTACTCTGTCATCACAGATCCAGCTATCTTTTGTAAAGCAGTTTGAAATGTATGGTTGGACCATAAACATATTTTTTAATAATAAAGCTCTAAGTATGCAAGAAATATCTGTATATAACGATCTGTTGTTTTCCCTTTGTTAAGCACCAACAGCATGCTTGATGCTGTTCATGTTGGCACAACCATTGGGACTAATTCTGTTTTCACATCCGTGTAAATCTGGAATAACTCCATGGAAGTCACTGGAACCCTAGTGTAGAACTAGCGAGAGACCAGAATCGTGCCTATCACCTTTGCCCCAAGAAACTTATACTCTAAACCACTGATCCTGCAACAATAACTTTACACAGTTGAGCAGTTTTATTGATTTCAGTGTGTCTACCCACGTACATACATTTCTGCATGCGCGTATGGACTTGCAGGATTGGAGTAAAAAAAAAGGAATGTGATGGTTTTCAAGAGGAAAAGTTTACCCTAAATCATTGACCTACAGCAAGTTTGGATCAGTGTTTTATGTTTTTTTGTTTTTAATTGATGCCTTCAAAAGGGAAGCTGGTGTGGCGGTAAGAAGGGAAGAGTGAGTTGAATAGCCTTCCTTAACTCAAATTATTTCATTTTATTGGCCTCCTAAATGATCATGATTTTTATTTCATGAACCAGCAGTCCAAATGGCTAAGCGTCAACTGAGCTTCAGTAAATTATCAGTAATTAAAATGGTTGCGGTGGAAATTGGGGGTTAGGGGTCGAAGAGCCTGATGCTCAGAATCTGGCAGAGCAGACATCATCTGCTCTGTTATTAAACACCTGCTTCTGGGAGTTGTACAGCTTTACCTACTTTAGCTGGCAAAATGTTCTGGACATCAGGAGTGTGGCAGATTTGATTCAGCTGTAAATTATGGTCAGTTAACCAACATACTCATACCTCACAAGCTCTGCCTAATGATAGATGGGAAGTAGAATTTGTTGGGTTGTGGGGGGGGGGGGGGTGGCCTTTGCTTTTACTTGTTTTGGTGACCCCCATCAAACAAATACATATTTATTTTTAAAAGGCTCATTAACCCTATTAAAACATTTTACTTCCTCTAGACCCTAATAGAATGGTCTTGATGAAGGTGCAAGCCTGAGCAGCAGGATATCTGATTCTTGTATGACCTTGAGCAAATCATTTAGTCTAACTCCTTTATCTCCTTCTGCCTTTAGTTTCTCATCTCTAAAGTGTAGTTAATAATTACCTGATTTCTTAGGGATTAATGAATTAATATTTATAAAGCACTGTGAGGTCCTGCACTGTGTGAAGTGAGGAGTATTGTTAATGTGTCGCTGAAATCTACGGGATCAAATATATGGTGACAATCCACTTAATTTCCAAGTGGCTCTTGGTAACTTATTGGTTGCCCTTGTTCACCAAATAATCTGTATAGCCTTTATGGGGATGGACGTGGGGAGTGGCCTCCCTGTGGTTCCCTTTGAAGTGGCCTGGAGGGATGCCCTTCCTCCATGTCTGGACCATTTCAACCTCTGGACACTGGAAGGAAACCAAGAGCAAGAAAACAGTAGAACAACAAAACTGATGTGCAAAAACTTGTAATATTGTTTATTATATATAATATATATATATATATATATATATATAATAAAATAATACCATTCAGAAGCAGTGACGTTGAATAAAATATGCTACATATGTCTAGGCCTTGAGTCTTGAGGCCTTGCAGCAACCCATGATTGGCCATAGTAGCTGCATGTTCATCACATAGGACAGTCTTCCTCACTCAGATCAGTGCTGGCCGTGAAACTGGGCCTCAGGTTTGGAGACATTGTATTGTCTGGTATTCTAAAGCAACAGAGACTAGAGGGATCTTCAATCTTGAGAGCTCAGATGCAGATGAACACACCGTTCCATCTCTACCATTACATCCTGTCCCTACCCACACACTTCTTAGGAGGATACAAGCTAAGACCTAGGTGCTGAAGTCCAGTATATATGCTTAGCATTAAATGCTTCATTCAGAATGAATAGCTGGTTTTAATTCTGATCTCACCATCACTTTGAAAACTGATTTTAATTTATAAGGGGTCTCTTCAAATGAGATGGTAATTTTAAATATGATCCTGCTTGTTTAAGCATTAGTGAGTACAGTAAATGCATTTTGATTTAATAGATTTATGTCTAATTAGACCAGAAGGGGGTCATGTTAATAGGGCTAGATAACTGGAGAAAATGTTGTCTAACAGCATGATGTTAAGATACCAGAGAAGCAAACTCATACATATTTCATCCAAGTCCATGAAGTATCCCAGGCTGGCAGTATTCTAGATCATATTAAATAGCTTAATCATCTTGCTCTTCGGAACTGGATGTCTTTCAAAAGTGACACTGAAGATGGGCTATATGTCTCATGATGATGATGATGATGATGATAAATGGTGCCATAATCTGTAAAACTAATGCAGAAGATGCATTAAAATGTGTTACAAATTAGAAATGAATTGAATAGGCACCTCCTCTCCATTCAGTATCTGTATAATAGGTTTAATGTAATATAGGTTTACATAGTGCCAATCAAATATAGTATTGTGTGAAGTCTTTTACGCAAACAGCACTGCATATACAGAGTATGCCAATAAATCTTATTGATTCTAATAAGTTTGAGTCTCTAAGGTGCCACAAGTACTCCTGTTCTTCTTTTAATAAGTTTGAGTGCATCAGGTTAACTCAGTAATAACTGCAACCAACACTGAAGGGATCGGAGTGAAGTCCTGTCCCCATTAAAGTCAAAGGTAGAACTCCCATTCCCTTTAATAGGATTTCACCCAAGAGTTTTCTTGCCCAAGTTATGGCTATTACTAGAGCTGGTCAACAATTTGTTCAGTTGGAAAATGTTGATTTGACAGATTTAAAATGTTTCACAAGAACACATTGACTCCATCAAAACTTTGGACAGAAAAAGCCTGATCTCCCTGGTTTCCTGCCATCCTGCCCACTAGCCAACTATGTTGGGTTTCCTCCTCTCTCCTCCTGCAGGATTGGTGGGCTGCTCCAGGCCCCTAGGCCACCTTCCTACCCCTCTGCCTTCCAAGTAGGCTGTTGAGCTGCTTCACCGCTTGGGCTGCCTACCGCCCTTTATCTCCAACTGTTAGGATCCCAGCATGCCAGACTCTTGCCTCTTTACTCAGCCTGTCTACCCCTCCACACACAGTGGAGAGCAGGGCAGCATGCCAGGGAATTCTGGGAAGCATATTTCATTTTGGAAAAACAAAAAGGTGTCAGCAGCATCTCAGTCCTGTGAAAAATATCAAGATTTTTATTTCCCCCACCCCTTCCCCAAATCATGATTCAGGATGGAAATATTTTCAGAAACTTGTTTTTTTCATGAGACTGAAATTCTATTTCCCCACCAGCTCCACCTATTACTGAATTAGTATACCTGAAGTATTAAAATATTTTAATTCATACTGGGAGTAATGTTTTTAAACATATTCTTTAAAGGTAAAGGATATTTAAAAAAAAAAAATTGGTCCTTTCACCTCCACACCTTTCCTTGTTCCACTTTCCTTCTATCTATTTACCTGCTTAGTTCATTTCCCCCATTGTCACTCTTCTCCTCTGGGCAGGTCAGCAAGGAACTTGTCATTAGCAAATGTGATAAATGATCTTTGTATTGTGTCTCAAAACTGACTTGATAGACTCTGTGGTTATATAACAGCACCTTGAGGCCTCCCTGGAAATTGCGGACCATTTGTGTTAAGCCCTGTACAAATATATAGTAACATACAATCCCTGCCTTGAAGAGTTCACTACAAAAGACCTAACTTTACATAATTATGAAATTGGGATTACTTGCAGTGGGTAAAGTGAAACACATGTGTAAGTCTTTGCAGGATCGAGGCCTAAATAGACAAGATAGAGAAAGGGTGAGGGAAGGGGATCATATTTCCTATTTTATAGATGGAGACTTGAGGTACTGAAAATTTGCAACATAAACACAACTACCTGAGAGTTGTCATAGTGTGAAGAGCCCGGACTTGTAGAAAGGGAAATTGAAAGCAGCAGGATCAAAAGGAAGAAATGACACTCGAGGACTAAAAAATCCATTTCCTGAAGTTGTGTCCATTTGCTTTATGGCAAAATCCTATTGAACGTAAAAGGGATGAAACAGATAGTATTCTATAGAAATTATTCCACAAATGCATATAATTGGATAGGTGCTTTAAAGATCTTATTGAGAATCATATTTCTGCTATACACATCTATTAAATTCTATCAGCTGGTTCAAATATGGGAAAGTTGTAAAAACTTATGCAGAACAGACAAAGAGAACCAATCTGATTGCAAAAAATTGTTTCCAGGAAATAGAAAACCTGTAATCTATGCATCAGTTAACTCTATAACGTCCCCCCGCTCTGAGTAGCTGAGACAATTTTGGTTCACTGTATTCGTAAGATATTAGTCACCATCAAAGCGAGACTTGTGCTATATTTGCAGTGTTTCTCTGGAAGCATCCAACCAGAAAAAGTTCCATGTACACATAGCTGAATAACATGACCACTAATATTTACTATTCTTGAGCTTGTCGGATAAGGCTGAGGGTGAAGACCCTCAGCAATAGAGCAAGTCATGTGCAGGAAAAAATTTTTTTTTGATCTTTTTATAAATTAAAACCAAAGATGTTACTGTTTTTAAAAAGTCTCGATTTGATGGGAATATATATGGGGAAAAAATGAATGATAGGTAGGATATACAGAGAAAATGGATGAGTGACTGGCTATACAGAAATTTGTTTTAAGAAATCTACAGTTAGGATGCCATATTCTAAAATTGGAAAATTCCTAATATCGATTTGCTCAACCATTTAAAAAATCACCAAGAAACATGCCAGCCACTGCACCATTTCTTTACTAAGAGCCAGCTTCTGCAAACATTTATACACATGCTACCATTATTATGTGAGTAAAGATAATCATGCCATTAAGTGCTGGCAAGGTCAAAGACTAAGGTTTAAAAACTCTACCTTTATTATTGTATTGATTTTGCAAGTATTCATTGTCAAAGTTCTGGTGTTAACTGCACTTCTGCCCACTTTATGCCCCTTCAAATGTACACCCTTATGTCAGGGGCCAGCCTGCAACAGTCAGTCTCCTGGCAAACTAATGAGGGAGTTGCTGGCTTCTCAGTGCATTCCTAACATGCAGCTGTGCTTGGTCCTGTCCCTGCCTCTGCTGTTTCTAGCCTTGCCCCAGTGTGTACTCACTCCTGCTCTAGCCACAGCTCCTTTCTGACTCCCAGGTCAGACCTTTGGCTTTGTTTTCTGACTGCAATGCTGGTTAACCCTTGGCTTAGGCTTTGGGTTCTGATGCCTGGTTCCTACTTATTGGCTTCTTTCTCAGGCCTGCCTTATCTGGGTTGTGTCTAACTGATAATTGATAATTGGACTCTTGTTCCAATCATTAGGCAACACTGCCTGCTCTTCGGTCACTGAGCCCTTGAGTCTCAGGTGTAGAGCAGTTTTTAAATTAAAGGGCTGGGGGAAAGACGACAGGCGCGGAGAAGCACGTGGTTCGGACACATCCCTTGGGGAGGATCTACTAATGGAGATTCTCTGTCCTAGTAAGGAGGAGGGTTTTACCACTATTACCAAGCCTGGATCACTTGGTAATAGTGACCATAATATAATTAAATTTAACATCCCTGTGGCAGGGAAAACACCACCGCGGCCCAATACTGTAGTATTTAATTTCAGAAAGGGGGAACTACACAAAAATGAGGAGATTAATTAAGCAGAAATTAAAAGGTACAGCACCAAAAGTAAAATCCCTGCAAGCTGCATGGAAACATTTTAAAGTCACCATAATAGAAGCTCAACTTAAATGTATACCCCAAATTAAAAAAAACATAGTAAGAAAACCAAAAAAGAGGCACCGTGGCTAAACAACAAAGTAAGAGAAGCAGTGAGAGGCAAAAAGGCATCCTTTAAAAACTGGATGTTAAATCCTAGTGAGGAAAATAAAAAGGCGCATAAAGTCTGGCAAGTGAAGTGTAAAAATATAATTAGGAAGGCCAAAACAAGAATTTGAAGAACAGCTAGTCAAAGACTCAAAAAGAAATAGCAAAACAAAAATAAAAAAAAATAAGTACATCAGAAGCAAGAAGCCTGCTAAACAACCAGTGGAGCCACTGGTCAACCGAGATGCTAAAGGAGCACTCAAGGACCATAAGGCCATCACGGAGAAACTAGATGAATTCTTTTTATCGGTCTTCATCATTGAGGATATGAGGGAGATTCCCAAACCTGAGCCATTCTTTTTAGGTGACAAATCTGAGGAACTGTCCTAGATTGAGGTGTCATTAGAGGAGATTTTGGAACAAATTAATAAACTAAACAAGTAAATAGTAATAAGTCACCAGGACCAGATGGTATTCCCCTCATGAGTTGTGAAGGAACTCAAATGTGAAATTGCAGGACTACTAACCGTCATCTATAACCTATCCTTAAATCAGCTTCTGTAACAAATGACTGGAGGATAGCTAATGTGATGCCAATTTTTAAAAGGGGCTCCAGAGGTGACCCCGGCAATTACAGGCCCGTAAGCCTGACTTCAGTATCAAGCAAACTGGTTGAAACTATAGTAAAGAACAAAATTGTCAGACACATAGATGAACATAATTTGTTGGGGAAGAGTCATCATGGTTATTGTAAAGGGAAATCATGCCTCACCAATCTTCTAGAATTCTTTGAGGGGGTCAACAAGCATCTGGACAAGGGGGATTCAGTGGATATAGTGTATTCAGATTTTCAGAAAGCCTTTTACAAGGTTTCTCACCAAAGGCTCTTAAGCAAAGTAAGCTGTAATGGGATAAGAGAGAAGGTCCTCTCATGGATTGGTAACTGGTTAAAAGATAGGAAACAAAGGGTAAGATTGGAAAGAGGTAAATAGTGGTGTCCCCCAGGGGGTCTGTAATTGGCCCAGTCCTATTCAACATATTCATAAGTGATCTGGAAAAAGGAGCAAACAGTGAGGTGACAAAATTTGCAGATGATACAAAACTACTCAAAATAGTTAAGTCTCAGGCAGACTGCGAAGAGCTACAAAAGGATCTCTCAAAACTGGGTGACTGGGCAACAAAATAGAGGATGAAATTCAATGTTGATCAATTCAAAGTAATTCACATTGGAAAACATAATCCCAACTATACATATAAAATGATGGGGTCTAAATTGGCTGTTACCACTCAAGAAAGAGATCTTGTAGTCATTGTGGATAGTTCTCTGAAAACATCCGCTCAATGTGCAACGGCAGTCAAAAAAGCAAACAGAATGTTGGAAATCATAAAGAAAGTGATAGATAATAAGATGGAAAATATCATATTTCCTCTATATAAATCCATGGTACGCCTGCATCTTGAATACTGTGTGCAGATGTGGTCAACCCATATAAAAAAAAGATGTATTGGAATTGGAAAAGGTTTGGAAAAGGGCAACAAAAATGACTAGGGGCATGGAATGGCTTCCGTATGAGGGGAGATTAATAAGACTGGGACTTTTCAGCTTGGAAAAGAGACTACTAAGGGGGGATATGATAGAGGTCTATAAAATCATGACTGGTGTGGAGAAAGTAAATAAGGAAGTATTTACTACTTCTCGTAACACAAGAACTAGGGGTTATCAAATGAAATTAATAGGCAGCAGGTTTAAAACAAACAAAAGGAAGTATTTTTCACACAACAAACAGTCATCCTGTGGAACTCCTTGTCAGAGGATGTTGTGAATGCCAAGAATATAACAGGGTTCAAAAAAGAACTAGATAAGTTCATGGACAATAGATCCATCGACTGCTATTAGCCAAGACGGGCAGGGATGGTGTCCCTAGCCTCTGTTTGCCAGAAGTTGGGAATGGGTGACAAGGAATGGATCACTTGATGATTATCTGTTCTGTTCACTCGCTTTGGGGCATCTGGCATTGGCCATTGTTGGAAGACAGGATACTGGGCTAGATGGACCTTTGGTCTGACCCAGTATGACCGTTCTTATGTTCTCAGCCATTTTCTTTGGTACAGAAATGTTAATGCTCTCCCTTCAGACCACAGTAACCCTCCTGCACAGGGTTACAGTCCCTTTGCCATTCATTGTGCTCATCCCAGCAGGTCTGACTTTAATTCAGCACCTGCACTTCTGCTCTTTTCCAGTGGGCTATGACAGCATTTACCAGTGAGCAGCCAGCTTTCACAAAGTAGGATACATTTATTTAGGACAGTGGTTCCCAAACTTGCTCCGCCGCTTGTGCAGGGAACGCCGCTGGCGGGCTGGGCCGGTTTGTTTATCTGCCGCGTCTGCAGGTTTGGCCAATTGCGGCTCCCAGTGGCCGCGGTTTGCTGCTCCAGGCCAATGGGAGCTGCTGGAAGCGGCGCGGGCCGAGGGACGTACTGGCCACCACTTCCAACACCTCCCATTGGCCTGGAGCAGCGAACAGTGGCCACTGGGAGCTGCAATTGGCTGAACCTGTGGATGCGGCAGGTAAACAAACCGGCCCGGCCCGGCAGGGGCTTTCCCTGCACAAGCAGCGGAACAAGTTTGGAACCATTGATTTAGGACAAAAGCATCTCAAAGAAAACATATAATAAAACCCTACAATTTAGATGCATGCTCAATTTACCAGGTATTACTGACCATTCACATGGGATCTTGGTAGATCCATATGCAAGTTTGTCAATACTTTGTTCTACAATGTAGATCTGTCTTGAGTCAAATAGGTCTAGGGAGCAAAGCTTCAATAGCTGGGTATCTGCATAACCGACATTGGCAATTTGTATTACCACTCCCCAGTGATTTCAGAGTGCATAAGAAACCTACACAGCAAGTCAGGAACATGAAGATGCATATAATATTTATTGATAAAATGGTCTATGAATAACTCATGTGCCCATAGTGTCTGGCACAGCTCAATATAATAGTCTTATAAGTTTCTATGCTTCTGTGATCACACATCTGTCATATTTATTTTATAGGTTACCAAAAATAGAACTCTTTGAATAACATTTGCCTTGCCCAATATGCACTCCTTAGAGTGACAATAGACATCAGCTCATATATGTTCACAAATATCTCCATAAACTACATAACCTTTGGTAACCTCCTTTTATGATTAAACGGATTCTTAAGCACTTGGCAAAGATAAGTCTCAAACTATGGTGACACATGTTACTGTAAGAATTTCTCACGTAACTAAAATTGTGCTATCCAGTAGAATTTGAGAAAACTAACATAACATTGGCATTCTGCTCCACAGAAGGTGATGTAAAAAAAAAAGGAAGCTGGAAAACTGCAAACATTCTCTAACTTCTTATACGATGAGCTAGTGTAACTCCATTGTTGTCAGTACTAGACTGACCTCAAATGAGTTACATCAGCCTAAAATGGTGAATTGGGCAATACATTTTGTCTTGCCAAAACTTATGGCAACTATATAATAGGACATAAATCATCCTACTGAAGGGCATAAGCCAGCCCCTAACTGGTAAAGATTAGGAAGAAATATCTCCTATGGGCAAGATATTCCATAATTGTCCACTAATGCATTCTTGGACCTTATTCAGAACCTTTTGATACTAGCCACTCTTTGAAACAGGATGTAGAACTAGATGGGCTTCTGGTCTGACTGGTATTATAATTTGTAAATTCCTATGTTTCTAAGTTTGTAGCCAACAAACACACACATTTTATCATCTATAAAAAAAACCCTTTAATAATGTCCTAGCCAATAGCATTTTCTAATCAAAATATCAGTATCTAGAAGAAGACTGAGCGCTGTTCATATAGTTTTTACATAATTTAATGATCTCATTGATCATCATCATCAGATCTTTTGCATAAGAGAATGAAAGAATTGAGATTCCAGGCGGCTTGTAGGTACTAAAGCAGATTATGTCTAACTGGTCAAATGACTATTGGTCAAATAGACTCTGAGCTGGCTAGAAAGAAAATATGATTATTACTGAATGATCTTTGGTTGTGTACGTCCTTTGGTGTCTTTCCAGATAAAATGAATCACTTCATACATTATCCAGTGCACTTGGAGTTAAAAAGCTGCATGCAGTCTTTTGTAGCTGTGGAAAATGTTTACTGTGTCATCATGACGTTATTGTACTCCTTGTCTGGCTGAGCTGCGTATTTGTGTTCTTTCTTGCATGGAAGTATGCTCTATAAGCTCTCTACCTTCCTCCCTGTTCAATATCTTATCCTATTTCATCACATGCTAATATGTCTTCCTTTATGACATCCCACCGCCACTTCTTCAGTTGGCTTGTCTTTTTCCTTCAGTCTTCATCTGTCAGACTCTTAACCACAAAGTTCTCAGGACTGTACTTTACATGAGCTAACCATCAGAGCTTATCCTCCCTCACTTTTTTTGTTTATGGATGCTTCTTTGAGCATGCCTCTAACATACACGTTCCTCATGTGTCAGCAAGAAATACCACCACTCATCCAACTCAATATTTACATTTCTGAGGAATAGATAATTTGCTCATGTTTCTTCTTTGTTGCCCAACACCCATCACCATATGTTAAAATGGTGATCTGGCCAGTTTTGCATACTTTCCCATTTAGTCTTACTTATTTCTTCCTGTCATATACTATACCACTTATCTCTCTCCATTTGAGTCAGGCATTTATTATCAAAGCTTTAATTTTGTCCTCTGTTTTCCTGGTACTGAAAACCAGCTACTTGAAACTGCATTTTCAGTATTGTCTGAGCTGCGTATTAGTGTGATTAATAATTCACCTGTGCTGCTGAGACAGCAAGCACTTATCCTAAATTACAAGCTCCATGATTAAGATGTTAATAGCCACTTCAATGCTGTTTGTTTGCTGTTTTCCTTATAGCCTTATTTACCTAAGATCATCTTAGACCCTTGCCAGATTCATTCAACCCATATTCTGGCAATAATTAGATTTGCTAAAAATGCAGTTTCCGGAGACTTAATGGAATCTATTGTGTCACCATATAGGGATTTACAATTACAGTATGTAAATAATTTCAGTTAACAGATTATGTTCCCCAAAGGTATAGATTTGCATCTCTGAGGTCTGTGCCTGTATATATCTCACGACTTTTCAGAATCCTCAGTGCCATATTGGTTTCCAAGAGGAGAAATAGAAAGGACCTTTTGGGGTAATTCCAGGAGAGTCATAGTAAACTAAGTTTGCTTGGGGCTCTTGAAGACCTAAGGAAATCCCATAGTGACTGCTGCTATTTGTACCTGTAATGTAATCAGCTCCTGTGCCTTTGGAGGTGGAGGTGAAGGTGTTCTTGTTAGAGCAGAGTGAAATTTTACAGCCAAAATTTTTTCACTGAAAAATGAAGATATGAGTCAGCTGAAAAATGTTGCAAATTTGTATCAAATTAGCAGGATTGTTTTGGTTTTAAAAAAAAATCCAAAAAATCCTGAAAAACTTTTGTAATAAAACATTTCAACTTTATGATTTCTATTTTTTTTAATATTTAATTGAAATGTAAATGATTCATATCAGGTTGGGTTTGGTTTGAAACAGGCTTTTTTTTGTTTCAGTTTGGTCATCAAACTGAAAAAAATTGGTTATTTGCACAGCTCTCATTCCAATCCCAGTGTGTGTAACTTATCAGTTGTCTCTCTGTAGCACATTAATTCCTTACACTCCCACTATGCTGTTTGTTTGCTTGTTTTAATAGTTTGTGTTTCAAAGGGGTATATGTGAGTAGATATAAATTAAATATACTGGTATGTGTGCAAGCAATTATATATGCAGCTGTGTAGGGGAATGTTGTAAACGGGCAGGTTATGCACACTTTAGCACAGAAGGTTTGGATTTGCTCTTACTTTGGTTTTACACCAGATATCCAGTTGATCCAGTGTAGTTACTTCTCATTTATGTTGCCTATGTAAGTTGAGGTGTATGTACACAGGCTTGTAGAAATTTTCTATGAATTTAACTGCTCTGAGGCCAGAGTAAAGTTCAGTGCTGCTGCCATTTAGTTTTTTTCTTTTATATGTTGCAAATGGTGGGCTGTCTCAAACGTTGGGGATTGTGTGGCTTGAACAGTGATTTGTGTTCTCTCTCCTGTGTTGTTTCCTCAAAGTGACTGTATTTGTTGTTGCTGTGAACTGTTATATGGTGAGACATTTCCTAACTGCCTGTTGTTCATATTTTAACTGTGTTATATTTGATTGATTTGAACTTTTGAAAAAGTAGGAGAGTGGACATAGGCCCTGTGATTAAAGGGCTGGATTGGGACTCTGGGAGCTCTGAGTGCAATTCATGGCTCTGCAAGAGACAGCCTGTGTGACATTGGGCTAGTCACTTAAGCGCTCAACTTCCTTTACTTATCTGATTACCATCCTTTTACAGTTAAGTAAAGGAAGTTGAGCGCTTAAGTGACTAGCCCAATGTCACACAGATAATCAGATAACAGTTTTTGTGAGGTTTAATTCATTAATATCTATGAGATGATCAGATATTATGACCATGGGAACCACACAAGTACCAGATAGCAGGGTATTTCCCAGTATTTACTAAATTTGTTTGTTAGCTCTATATGGATAGGGTTTTGTGCAGGCTATTGGCCATGTGTGTCCAGAATGTTTGAATCTGAGGGAAGTCTCAGAAAATGTGTATGTGGCGACTTCTATTCCCCCAGCTTCTCTAGCAAAGGACACAGAAGGTCATTTTGTTAATGGTAACTGCTGTGTAGAAGAAGTATCTTATCACAGTACTTTTCCAGGGTAGTTCTCTACATGAAGCTGAGGAGATGGCCATAGTGTGAGCTATTCAGAGGTGGTCTGTCTAGATGTCTTAGCATATATCTATTTTATTTCCTGTGATGTCTGTTTTTGCATCATGTTAAGTCTCCAGAGACTTAGTAAATTAGATCTTTTAGGTCTGATGGTCTTTTTTTAAAAGCAAGCAAACAAAAAGCCCTTGGTCACTTCAAAAGGAAGATATGCAATGCCAGCTTCAGCAGTGCTTGCTCTGTAGTGTTTCTGTATGTGGTTTTCAGCTCATCCATGTGCTTTCATATTTGCATTTGAAAAAGTTTTGGTTGTTGCATGTTTTCTGTCTTTAATGCTTCCTTTTAAAAGCTCTCTGTGGGTGATTCTTCTGCAGGGTGCTGATTATGGTTATACTCTCCTATAGGGAAAACCTGTTTCTCTGGGTTTTCTCCCATCTCATCAGCCACAGCGTATTACCTGTAAAGACAACAGCACCAAATTACAGTGACGTAGGTCACTTGTAAAACTTCTTCTGTGTAAAATAAACGTAGCTCCCCAGAACACTATGTGACTGCAGATCAGAGTCTTAAGGTTCGGTTTTGGAAATGAACAGGCAAATATTGTAGGTTTGTAGGATATAACAGGGAAAAAATCAAAAACAATCATTGCAATTGAATTGGTAAAAGTTTGAAAGGTAATATTGATATATATGGATTTTAGACAAGAGGTTAAGGCATATTAATTGCAATTTATTACTTTCAGAGAATGTTTACTACAGCCAAAATAGCAAAGGCTTGAGGGAGGAAAAGTGAACACCATGTCTGTTTATCTCATCCTCTAATAAGTCTGGGGACGTTTTTCTCCATTGCCTTGCATGTTGTGTATTCATTTATAGCTGTTCAAAAACCATTCTTACTGGGTAGCATTTTAAACACACTTTTGATTCCCTTTGCACATATGTAAATGAATACATATCATGCAAAGCAGTGGAGAATCAGGCTGGGAGCAGTCAAAAGAAATAGTCAATTATGCAGCAGATTAGACATAATTAACTTAAAACAAAGCTATCTAGGCGATGGAAGATACTCCAGAAGTACATAAGATACTTGGATCATTGGAGAGAAATTAAAACTTTTGTGGCAGAGTAGCAGCCATTCAATCCTACTTCAACATCTTCTTTTTCATAAAAATGAATTGTGTCTCATGCACTGATTTATGCATCATACTAGATTGTACAGGACAAGCCATGATAATTTTGCATGGTGCTACAGAAGCAAATCAGCTGCTTATATTAAAAAAGTAGTGAGTGTGTATATCCACACACAGACACACACACACACACACACACACACACACACACATATAATATTTTTTTTTTTTTTTTTTTTTTTTTTTTTTTTTTTTTTTTTT